>NW_026057578.1:66593545-66893545 GCF_023721935.1 Panthera uncia
TGTGAATTTGGTTCAACTGGTTCACCAATCCTTTCTATGGCTACCAAATCTCCTCCTCCTGCTGGCTATCAAGAATTCTAGTTAAGTTTATGCAGTATCTCTATTTTCTCCTAGGATATATTTTAAGATATAGGGGCAGTGGAGTGAAGAGGAGCAGAGGAAAATAATTAGATTTTGTGGGGCACCTTCAGGTGGTTTTGAGAAGAGTCCTGAAAGCAGGTGCAATGTATATATGTGATTCACACCCTGGAGAAAGAAAGAGACTTTAAGAAGTATTGAGGTTCACTCAAGTCCTTTTCATGATGTTAAGTATTAGGGAAAAAATAAGAATTGGAGCTGAATTATTTTTGTATTATTTTGGCTGCATGGTCCATGTTCTTTGACTACAATTCCATTTTGGTACAAAACCATGTGGATCATAGCATTATAAGCACTGAATTTGGTTCAACTGGTTCACCAATCCATGCATATTGTTGGATGTCTATTATCTGCCTTTTTCAAGACAAGTAGAAATTGTGGTTTGAACTCAACTACTTGGGAAGGAATCTACTTGGGAAGATAAAAGATAAGAAATTTGATAGAGATGGTAGTTGTTTGCTATGGTGGATGGATTACCATGATTACAACAGGAGAGAGGCTAAATCACACAAAAACTGCAAGAGTAACTGTTTCCTGCCATAACTAATCTCATCTTTGTTTGACTTTGCAATATATCTAAATGCTGGCCTTTGCCTTCCTGACCCTTCTTCATATTATATTCCAGCACTCTTGTTTGCTTCATTCAGGTTATCCCTCTCCCTTGACTTTGTACATCTTCCTTAATTCTGACTCTATATCTTTGCTCAGACTGTCACCATCACTTGGGGACATCCTGTCATCATTCCTTCATCTATCTGCATTCTACCCTTGCTGCAGGAGACAAGGCAGGGTCTGATGGTCAATGAAACTTTTCCAGATTCCCAAATTCACCAGGATCTTTCTCTGTTCCTTGTACTCTTTTTTCAATTATTATTTACTTTATGCAACTTAGTAATTAGGATTGGAGAGTTGGAAGAACACTTAAGAGAGTTTAGCTGATCAGCTCCGTTCAGTTTTTCAGATGATGCAACTGAGGTTCTTTGACATGATGTTACTGACATTAGATAACTGGGAATATATGTTAACATGTTTATAAACTAAAAATTGGTATAGAAATAACAGTTATTCTTATAGTGGCAAAGTTATATACCCAAATCCTCAGACCCTTTCCTGCTTTATCCATTATATCAAGCTGCCTCTACTAAATTGCTATTGTCCTATATAAGCCTTATTTGCCCAGTGTGAGGTGGGACATCAAAATTTGGATGGAAGTATCAGGTGGGACCCACAATTCACCAGGCACATTTATTACAAATACTCCGAGATAAAGTATCACACTTATTTTTTACAAATGAGGACACTAAGCCTCAGAGAAGTTAAAACATTTGCCCAAGATCACACAGAAAGCAATAGAGCCAGTATATAAATGTAGATCTGCCCAACTCAAAAGCTTGCATGTGTTTTCTCTTTCCTCTATACTGTGCTCTTTGAGGCAGAGCTGGGTTCTTTTTTCTTTTAGTTGCCTCAATATTTATTCCATCTTTGGCCACAGTATATGATCACTTAGGACATTCTGTTTCATTGGTGGCTAAGTCCCCCACGGTAAGTCTCTGTGAACCTCATCTTTTCCAATGGGCAATTTCCAAGGATGATCTATCCCACTAACTATTTTCTAATGGTCCACAATCATTAAAATAAATCATAGGTTAAAAATAACTTCATATGCTATGGATCTCTAAAGAAAGATGTAAGAATTTGGCTGGTGTTTTGAACTCTTCAGTTTAAAGTTACTCGTGAAATACAAAGGACAATTAATCTTATTTTTTTTTAATGGGTGAATTCTGCATGGTGATTGACAAGAATAAAAATGAAGTCAGAGGCTGTCACAGCCCCAAATGATGTGAAGAGTTGCTCCTTGCCCCACCACCAGATAGTAGATGCTAACAACAACTCTTCTGGATAACACACAGATAGCAGTCTCCTAGGTACAGTGGGCTTTGGTCAACTAAAGAGGTTTTCTCATTTCCACTTTTAGTTTTCTCTCTCTCTCAGAGAATCCTTTTACTGAGCCTGGCCATTTTTTATTTGGGCCTGCTCAGCTGGCTTCATGAGATGCCAACTTAAGCAGAGTCAGCCCTAAAAACAAGTATTAATGCTACTGTGCTAGAGTAAATTTATTCTTTAAGAGGGCTAGTAGACTCATAATGCTTTCACTTCTAAAGAGTGGATGTAATTTAGGGTTCCTGGTGGTATAGAAGGCTGATGGAAAGGTTGTTGTTGGCTGGGTATCTATACATATTAAGTGGAGAAAAGGAGGGGATTTTTTTTTTTTATTCCTTTTAGGTCTACCATAGTGTCTGTTGAGTACCATGTATTGAAAATGCACCCTAATTTGTAATGAGGTCTGCGAGCTGAAGAGATAAGAAGTAAATTTCCAAGTTGGGGGATTCACCCTAAGACCAAAATCATTTTGAGTTATGGCTTTCTTTTCTCTACAAAGTCTTACTTGCAGACTTAACTCTTCGTGGTTATGGGTACATATGTGACTTTGCCATTCATTTCATTATGCATCATTCCCACTGATTCATTCAGTACCAGCCCATATTCACCTGGCCTTCACCCAGCATCCTTTTTTTTTTTTCCTTTTATTCTTTTTCTGGCAACTACTTGTGAGTTATTTAATCTCAAGTGATAATCTACATCTTCAAAAATGACCCTCAGGCATACACTGTACATAACAGGGTAGCCTTCATCCAATTTTACCTGTCACTACCTATCCTTTTCATCTAATGATGTGAGAGTCTATTTGCCATACAATTGCAGTTTGGACTATGATTTTGAACAATGCAGATGGGTTTATTCAGTTGCTAGGGATGGCATCTCCTGATGGCTCTCCTAATGCTCCTGTGTTTATTCTTTTCACTGCCAAAGTGTTCTCTTATTCATCTGAACTATCAACTTTCCCGGTAACCTGTCTTTTAAAATAGCAACCATTGTCTCTCTGGGTCCCCTGAGGATAGAAAGGTTAAAAGACAGGTTTTCTGCTTCTATAGTGTGCCCCTGCTGAGAGAGGAGTTCTTGACCGGACCACATTTCCATCTAAAAGGTGTTACAGAACCCTGGATAATTACAGCAAGGGGCAGTCTGATGGCCAAAGCATGCATTTTCCTCCTGTAAGTTGGAGGGTTTGTTCACTTAACATCTGTCACAAACCACGTATTCATGCCTCCTGTGTTCTCTGGAGCAATTTAAAACATACTCTTGTCCTGACAGAGTTTGCAGTCTAACCAGCCCATTAAAGAATACGTATGAATTGCCTTTTATGTACAATACCTTGCATCGGAATATTAAACGTGTCCCTAGATGATCACAATACAATAAGATTAGTTTTATACAAAACATAACACAATGCTGTATGCAATAAATGACATGAGTACACTATAAATGTTCAGAGGCAATGATTATCCAGCTGTTTTGCAGGTATGCCACATTTTTAATGTGTAATGCCAAACTCCTTTGTTTTATTTTTTCTTTCCTACTCTCAATATCGCTCCTCTTTTTATCTTCAAACAGTGTCACTTTAGCCAATAGAATTAAAATATCAGTCTTTTATTTCTCTTTTACCTCCCCTTTCCCAGCCAGATTTTGACAATTCTATATGATAAACATAACGTATGACTTTCCTTCTCTTCTCTGCTCCCACCCTCTTTCTCAAGTGCATTCTCTTTTCATTTGTAACTTGGGCTTTTGCAATAATTTCTAAGCAATTGATCTGTCTACAACTGCTTCTTCATCTAATTCATCCTCTACACTGCTGTCAGAGTTATAATTCTGATGTTATTTGACTAATTTATTTCAATAAGTATTCATAGGAAAAAAGTTCAGCTATGTAAGCATGGCATATAAAGACCTACACCCGGTGTTGGCAAAGTTTTTTTCTGTAGAAAGTCAGTAAATACTTTAGGTTTTATGGGCAATGTAGTCTCTGTCACAACTACTCAACTTTGCCATTATAGTGCAAAAGCAGTTATAGGTGATACATAAACAATTGGTCATTGTTAGATACCAACAAAACCTTTTTTATGGACACTTATTTGAATATAATATAATTTACATGTATAGTATCCTTCATAAGAAAGAGAGATGAAACGGTATCCTTGATTTTTTTTTTTCAACAAGCTAAAAATGTGAAAGCCATTCTTAGCTTATGAGCCATATAAAACAAACGGCTGGCCAGATTTGGTCCACAAGCCAAACACTGGCCTACAGATTCTGATCCTTCTTTGTCTCTCTGATGCCTCATTACCTCCACTCCTTTATCTTTTCTCCAGTCCTTTGTTTCTGGCACAACAGACTACTTACCTATTCCCGTACATGCCACATACTTTTATACTTCTATATCTGTGATTCTTAACCCTGACTGCCCTTGCGCAAGAACATTCAATACAGGATCTTAAGGAATCTCCCCATATCCTTGATCCCAGCCCATGGAGCCTTTGTACTTAGTCTTCCAGAAAACTATGCCCCTGTGAGCATCTAATATCCTCTCCCAAATTATCAAGACAGTAAAAGACTGAGATTTTATGCTGTTTGCAAGGTAACAATATGGACATTTTATAAAGTCTATAGTGTAGCATAATTGATAAGATCTTAATTCACAAATATCAACACCTTGTGTTAATATTCATTTTGTACTTAAACCTTCTCTTTTAGAAATGAATTAGGTAGTCTCTTATAATGTATTTTACTACCTTTCAATAAAGGCTAAAACGTAGTCCAAAGGCAACGACAGAAAATAAATGCCAAGTTACACTTTATGGTGTGCATTAGTGTCTTTAGCTCTTTGTAAAGTTAATGAATGGCCAAATCACCTTTACAAAGCAGTTGATACTGTGAAATAGCATGGGTTTCTAGGTTGTCATCCAGCCATTGGAACCTCTTATATTCAGAAACATATACATTCTGTCAAACCTCACTGATGTCTTAAAGATAGAAGTACTTTATATTATAAAGGTATACTTTTTTAAGTACAACCTGCTACAATATAATATTTTTATGTTGTGAAATCTCTGGAAAATATGCTGGATCCAGTGGATCAGATTATCTATTCTGAATCAGATGAGACTTTACTAGTGTTTTAATATAGCATTAGTTATCTATTCTGCCATAAGAATTTACTACCAACTTAGTAGATAGTTGGTGAGAAGTCTGGGTGGGTGTTACTGGATTCTCTGCTGAGATCTAATGAGGCCAAACTCAAGGTGTTAGCAGGGCTATATTCCTTACTGGTGGTTCTGGGGAGGAAACTGTTTCAGGCTCATTCCAAGCTCATTGAATTCAGTTCCTTGCACTTAGAGAACTAAGATTCCTTTTTCCTTGCTGGTTGTTAGTCAGGGACTGGTATTTGCTCCCAGAGCCTGCCTGCATTCCTTTTCATGCTTTCCAAATGGCCCCAGACATGGCAGGTGGAATCCTTTTCCTGCTTCTAATGTCCTTGACTCCCCCTTTTACCACTCCTCCCTTGCCTCCAGACAGAAGAAGTTTTCTGCTTGTGAGGGTTTATAGGATTAGATTTGGCCACCTAGATAATCCTGAAAAGTCTCCCTGTTTTAAGGTTAGTAACCTGGATTACATCTGCATGTAATACAGCATGTTCAAAGAGTCCAGGGACCAAGGCATGGACATCTTTGGAGTGCCATTCTGCTTACAAATATTATTAATATTTCATTTCTTGGTGACTGGAAAACTTATTAGGTTAACAGGAGTAATGAAACAATAACATGAAAATAAAAATGATTTTTATTTATCATGGAACAAGGATCTCCACATTATAGCCTTCATCATCTTCATATGCTCTTTATTCCAGACTTCTGTCTCTGATGTAAAAAAGGTAGTAGCAGGCATAACAACAGGTATCAAGGGTTAGTTTATAAAAACCTTTGGTTGGCCAATGACCATCGCAAAGGCTGTGACAAACTTTAGAAGTACCGCTTTGTTCAAAGTTTCTTCTATCTCTGTTATCACAAGGAAGGAGTAAGAGTATCCTCTGGCAAATAAAAAATTGACTTCTAGCTAACTTAGGGAATAATAATAGCTAACACTTATTATGTCATTTGTATTTATGACACTATTTAATTAACTCTTCACATACAGTGTTGTATTTGACATTGACAGCAATTCTGGGAGGTAGATACTCTTTCCCACAGTATACAGATAAAGAGACATTACAGAAGTTAAGGGATAAGCCCAAGGCTTCTAAGTGGCAGAACCAAAGTTTTAGAACCAGATGCAAAGGCTGTGATGTTTAGAAAAGAAAGAAGTGCTTATTAAAGTTCATGCATGAAAATATTTTGGTTATTATATAAGGCCCATATCACTCCCATTTTCATCTCCCAAAAGCAACTGCTTCCAATTGTTTTATGTATTTGATTACCTTCATACTTTATATCACGTACTTATGCTACTATTTCTTGATTTTTCACTGTCAGTACTTGTCTAATGACACATGCCTTTGGAAGATGAGGATATAACTTCTCTCATCTGCGTTATGTCACTTCTTTTTTAAAACAAATCCTATTTTTCCACCTTGTCATTTTGCACATCTTTTTTGACATTTTTTCCCAACTGTTTTTTCTCTCCTTTTAATTCAATTTTTAAATGTATACTATCAGTTTTAATTTCCAGGTTTTTTTTTTTTTCATCTGAATGTTACTTTTGCACAGCATATTGTCAGCTCTATGAAGATATTAATGATCTATTTGAGTGTTTTTTTTTTGTTGTTATTGTTGTTGGTTTTGTTTTTCCCCCAAGTTTTCTCTGTTTTGGTCTCTGCTTTTCAAGTAGTTTTCGCTTAGTTTGCTGATTTTTGCCTCTCTGCTTATGTTTTTAATTTTTTTAAATATTTATGCTTATATTTAAGATAATGGAATTGTTATTTGTGTGGACTGGTTACTCATGGGCTTCACCAGTTGGTGTCATAATGGGAGATCATCAGGTAGGTTAGGCATTTTCTCTAGGGCTGGCCAGATTTCCAAGACTAATAGCTTTCTAAGGATTTCTAGTGGTGGTGGTGGTGGTGGTGGTGGTGGTGGTGGTGGTAGTTATCTTCAGATTATGTATGCAAGCCTTCACATTTTTACCATTTCCTTGGTATCACATTCCTGTTCTTAGAACTACTTTCTGTCCTCTAGAGCAGAGACCCTCTCCTTTTTTTTCTGGGGAATAAATCTCTAATCTGATGGAGTACAAGTGTTCACTACACCAGAGAGATGATCTTGGGGTTTAAGTGCTATGTAAGCTGACTTTGAACTGATTCTCTTATTTGGACCCCATCTTTACATCCACCCTCAGAGGTGACAGGATGCCTTTTTTTTAAAATTTTTTAAAGTTTATTTATTTATTTGAGGGAGACAGAGACAGCGCAAGTGTGGGAGGGGCAGAGAGAGTGTGGGAGAGAGAGAATCCCAAGCAAGTTCCATGCTGCCAGCACAGAGCTCGATGAGGGCTCGAACTCATGAAACTGTGAGATCATGACCTGAGCTGAAACCAAGAGTTGGATGCTCAACAAACTGAGCCACCCAGGTGCCCCTAAGATGCCCTTTCTAAGCTTTTTGCGGGTTCTGCAGTGTGAATCCAGTTGCTGCTCAGATGCATTCTCTATGTAAGATTCAGCATTTGGAGTTTGCCCTTGTGCCTCTGCCTTCCAACTTCTGTAATGTTGCAGCTCATGCCTCTTGTCGTTGAGATTATGCTTTTTAAAAATTGCCTTTCTGTCATCTCAGTATGTCCTGAAAGAGAGCAGAGGTAAACACTTGTGTGTTCTCTGCCATCTGCCATCTCTCACTGGTGCCTGAGCCAATTGTGATATTGATCCGGGCGTGTTATCCTTTCAGGGCCTACTCAGTTGACAGTGGCAGTTTGAATTGTTCATTCAGATGAGCAAATAAGGATTTAGGGTAAGAGCAATATGCAAGGGGCTGACTTAGTTCAGGGCTTCATGGAGTACACTGGTGTTGGGTACTGATTTTCAGCTGCAAATACCAACACCTGCCCTTCCTCCCCCAACAATAGCCTTTAGAAGCAGTTCTAGTGCTGCCACTTAGCTCAGCTCAGCTCAGCAAAGGCTCCTAGAGGAGTGTGTTAATTGTGGTTGAGTGTCCTTTAGACTTTTTAAGGAAAAGGACCAGAGACAAGGCTTTCTAACTGTGTTCCCTCAAGAAGGAAGAAATCCAATTATGTGTACAAATCTGAGCATTAAAACAAGACATCCAGGTTTTTCTCTCTGCAGTAACTGTGCCAGTGACAAGTTACCAGGGATTCTGAAAGCAGATAGAAAATAAATCCATTACAATTATAGGTGGAAGACTGTGATTTAATTTGAAAACTATTCTCGGAAATTGTACTTTTTCTTGAGTGGATCAGTTATCTGTAACTACTTACTAAGCACTACTAGCTTTAGGCCAGGCAGGGTAGGAGGCTCATGGTGTTGCTACTAAAAAGAGATGTAGAGTAGAAACTACCACTGTGCTTCGAATATCTTGGAACTATTTACCTCAATAAATATTTGTTAAAGTGATAATATGGGCACTGGTCTCATATAGCATGTTCTCTAGACAGCAAGGTAGAGACATTTTGTGAAAGCACACAGAAGAAACTTCAGATAGGTCTGAAAGCTAGAGTAACAATCAGGTGAAAACTAATTGCTAACCTGACTCCCCTCCCATGCATGGCTGAAAACTTTGACCAAGTTAAGGGGAGTAAATAATTGCCTGAGAAAATTTTGTGCAAAATATTCAAGACATTGAATATTGTCTGGTATGGCTAGACATATCAGGACTGTGTATTTGGCATCCCAAACAATTCTGTAAGTAAGGGAAAAACTTGGATTTTAAAGCTCTCATGTCTAAATTGGACCGTTTTTCCTTTGTTTCTCAGTGCAATAAGTATATAAACCTGGGCATACCTAGTTTGCAAGTATTTATATAAGGCATTTTTGAATAAACTGTTTTGACTAGAGTAAACTGTTGGATCAAAAACCCACTCCTATAACAGGTTTGAGTGACATTTTAAATCTGGAGTCCCTTAATTTCTTATATGGTGAAATGGTTGTATTCATCCAGTTATCTTGTCATCATGTGAATACAGTGGTAATCTGGGGCTCAATTTATACAACTAAAGTAAAACACTTGAGGAATTTTGTACCATGTATCCTTTTGTGATAATTTTAGTCTTGAAAAATATATGCCATCATTCAAAGGGGACTATTTAAGCTGTTTTAATATGTGTGCCAGAAATAGTTTACTGGCACTTAACCATATACTCACTTTTCTACTGGTAGTGCATTTCCCAGACCCTCTTTTCTGTTGAGCTCAAGGAAAGTTCTGTCAATAGGAGACCTTCATGGAATATTAGAAACTAAGAAGGCAGTAGAAGCCATTTCCTTCTGCTGTACCTTAGGCAGAAGAATTAGCAGTGGTAGCAGTAGGGTCATGGTTCTTGTTTAGTATCTTCAGTGGCACCAGCAGCAAGTGTAGTCCCCTGGGTTTTTGCAAGGGCACTAGCAGCTTCTTGACCTGTGGTCTGTATCACCCTCCCTCTTTTGCTCTGTGAGAATTTCCAACATTTTTCTAACTAATGTCTTGCATTAAATATCTATCTCTGTGAGCTATGTAGAGTGGTTTCTGTTCACCTACTTGGGCACTGGCTGATAAAGAACATAATTCCCTGAAATTAAAATTGGGATTTTCCTGTGTTTTTTGGTAAAGTGTTCTATAATTTCTAGATGTTGGCCTTATGCTCTGGCTTCTCTACTTTTAAGTCTTCTGGGGAAATTGGTTTAGTTTATTTGAAGGCAATATATGTAACTATATAAATAATATAATCAAATGGTGTTCAACCTTATATGAATATACCACACTTTATCTACTTTTCTATTATACATTAAATATTTAAATGTTCTTGATTTAGTTATCTATTGTAGCATAACATGTTATCCCAAAACCTAGTGGCTTAGGACATTTTTTACCTCAGTTTTTGTGGGTCTGGAATCTGGTGTGGCTTAGCTGAGTCACCTCTCTTCACGGTCTCTATGAAGACTGCAGTCAAAGTGTTAGCTGGTGTGTGGCCTCATTTGAAGGCTCAACTAGTGGAGGATCTGCTTCCAATATGTGGTTTTTGATTGGATGCAGTTCTGCATGGACTATTGGACTGATGACCTAAATTCCTCACTGGTTGTTTTTCAGAAGCTGGGTATTCAGTTTCTACTCACTTGTTTCTCAACAAGGGAATTCACAATATGATATAGTACCTGGCCTTATCTTAGAAAACAGGAGAGAAGACAGGAGAGAGAGAGAGAGAGACAGACAGACAGAGAGACAGACAGAGATAGAGGGAGAGAAGAGATGGAGAGAGAGAGATTGAGAGCGTAAAAGAGATTGAGAGGGAAAAAGATTGAGAGAGGGAGAGAGTGGGGAGAAGGAGGGAGATTGAAAGAGAGAGAAGGTCATAGTCTTTATAACCTAATTTTAGCCGTGGCATGCCATCACCTTTTCCACATTCTATTTGATAGAAGCAAGTCACTACATCCAGTTCACATACGAGGGGAGAAGGACTATACAAGCACATGAATACTAGGAAGTGATCATTTGGACCCATTTCAGAATGTGCCAGCCACATCACTTTCTAAAGAAATGATGTATTCTTTGATTTCTGTTCCAGTGCTTAGTAAAATATTGATGATAGCTGAGCTTGTATGTAGTATAGAGATAGCCTAATTATTTAGTTTCAGTGACCATGCATATATAAACTTGCAAGTAGTAATCATAGGCAGCCAGGCAAATTAATCCCTATCATTCGTTTTGAATGATATAATATATGAAATCACCATATAAACGAATCATCTTAGCTGTTACTAGTTTATCTGAGAGATGTTTTTCTTTAGTTACAAAGAGAACTTTAGGATTTCAAGTCCACCTCCACTCTGGAATCATCCCCTAATGGCCACAGAAATGGAAAATATGCCACCTGCAGACTTTGAGATAAAATGAACCCCATTTCCAGTGGGTGTGGAAATGTCTACTTTTGATGGGATCTTTCAAAATTGCATCATGCTTGCACTTCAGTTTCTCACCTAAATCCTGATAAATACCAAAGTGCTCTCCTTGCATAGGGTCAGGTTTCCACTGTTAAAGATGTCTGTATAGCGACCCTGTGCTATTTCTTACAAGTCCTGCCAATGTCTTTATCATTTCAAATATAAAAAAGACTTAAAGTGGCTCCGTTAAAACCCTCTCTATGAAAAGTCAAAATCCTTCAATAAGTCAGAATGAGATGCAGCTATATAAAGACACCGCGGTTACATGATTTTCCAGGTAGGAAATATATTGGCTATGCTGTACCATATTACATTTGAAGAAGAAAGCTTTTATATAAATCTGAAATATCAAGGCTATCAGCACACACATTTTAAATATATGCATTAAAATATTTGGTGCAAGGCTTTGCCCTGCATGAATGTAGGGATACCATTTTCCAAGTGGTGAGATTTGAAGAGCAAATGGACAAACCAATACCCTAGAGAGACTCTACATCTAGTTTGACTCTGATGCCTGCTACTGTTTTATTTAAGAGCCGCTGCTTTGGATGAACTGATTGTCCCCTTTCCAAATGCAAATGCCTCTGGAAAGAAAAACATGTAATTAATTTTCAGAACCCAATATCTTTGGGTAAATTAATTAAATTCTTTCCATTGGACTGTTCTTGATAGATGGCAGAAGGTAGAGGGAAGGATTCTAAGTACTTTCCCCAGGCAAAGGGATAGACACGAAAGATCATGGGGCAGTTAGGTCATCGAGAGCAGATGGCACACTGGAGGGGAATGAGAAAACCCTATGAATCAAGTATTAAAATGTGTGCCAGAGACTGTGTGAAGTATGACATATACCTTATACAATCCAATCTCCCTTGCATGGTTAGAAGTGGCAGAGCTGGGATTCAGGCTCAGCTTTGACTCTAAATACAGTACTCTTTTAATCACACTTTCTCAGAATAATACCAAAATTTAAAGTGGGAAGTCCCAAAGATAGAATTGGCAACGTATTTTCTTAATGTATGTATGGTGAGGGAGAATGTGAGAACCATCCCACACTGAAAATGAGATGCCTGTTACTGTCTTAACAGAGATCAGATTTGGATCCATTTCTCTTTCCCAAGGAAGATGTTTGTTTGGTTATCTTAGAATTTCTGTCTTGCATGCTTAAGGCCATTTGGCATAGATGGCTGAAGGGAACTGTGAGGAACTAACTGCATTTGCTTACATGACTCCTCTCCTTCCTGCAAATGTCAGGCCAAATTACATCAGAGGCAGAAGCAAACAATAATTGATGTTCATGTTAATAACCTGAAACATCAAGAAAACGTCAAATTGTGTTCAGTATCTACATATAAGAAAGTAAAAATATACATCCTATATTTCAGCAAGATTTTAATGTTTATTTTTTCTAAGTTTTGGCATCTAAAACCATTAATGTCAGTTCATTCCTTGACATATTGCTTAATTTTTAAAAATGCCTAAGAGGTGTTTGGCATGATTCTTGTCCTCAAGGATTTCTACTCTTGTTTATTCAACAAGTATTTGTTAAGGGCCTACTGGACGTTGTACAGAGGTCTAGAGGCTAGAGATAAAGAAATGAACAAAATCATGTAGATTAAGAAAACAAGATTTTTTAAAAAGGCTATGGGATAGTGTCTGTGTTCTTAGTATTATAGAATTCCAGGGAGAAAGAAAAACAGGGAAAAGAAGTGTTGGGAACTCTGCACTTGACCAAATAAAGGCAGATTTTAATTTCCTGAAGCATTTAAGCTTTAACTTAGAAAAATGACTCCTCTTAAAATTGTTTTCTGGTTCACGTGTCCTTCTCCCCAGGGATACTATCCTGATACCAGCCAGCCAGCCAGTCAGCCAACAAATTCTTCAGGGTCTAATATATGCAGGACAATGGGTTAGGTCTTGTTAATATAATGATGAAAAACAGAGAAAACCCTGACACTTATGGGAATATTTATATGTTGCGAAGTTGGTATATGTGTTGCTACACAGGAAGATAACAAGGCGTTATTTAACAGGATACGTATTGAAAGACCTCTCTTAGGAGATGGCATTCATGCTTAAAACCTGACATATGAGAAAGAGGCAAGCAACTGAAGATGTGAAAGAAGAGCCTTGCTGGCTCAGCATTTAGCCTTCACAGGAACCAAGGGTAAGAATGAGATGGCACGTTTAGAAAGGGAAACAAGGCCAGTATGGCAGATGCATTGGGAGTGAGGATGGCAAGCATATAGGGTAGGAGAAGTGGGCAGGAATCAGACTGACAGTGCCTTGTGAGCCATAATAAAGAGCTCAAGTTTTATTCTAAATACAAAGGAAGCAGTGATTGGTTTTAAGCAGAGGGTGATTCAATTTATAAATGTCATTCTTTCTGCTTTGTGGAGAACGGCTTGGAGAAGAGAGGATGAGAGACTACAAGAAGGTTTTAGCTATAGACCAGGTGGATACATCATCCATAACTTTTGCATGGGGCAAATGTAGCAGATCATAAACCTGGAGTCAGCACTAACTTGATTTCCGTTTGTCTGAAACTTACTCTTATTTTGGTTTAGAAACATGGAATCAACTCCACAGTGGCAAATGGCTTTTTTCTGGGGACCACTCTGACTCAGGAGATGTCAAAGCCTGTGTCTAGTTTCACTCACAATGGGGTCTTTTTTTCTAGATGTTGAGTAACCTCTTCTCCTTTTCCTTCTTTTTGTTATTGTTGCTGCTGCTGCTGTTGGTATAACTTGCCCAGCCTTCCTTGATTCCTCCAGGTAATATTTGTTGTTTCATGCCACACCTACTGTCTCGCTTTCCAGCTCAACAACAAAGAAACTTCTCACATTCTCAGTCATGCTAATCAAGTAAAAAGTACATACTGACCACATTATGTACCATGTAGAGAGCAGGAGAAGAAATGGTTCTTATATGGTCGAAGAGGTTCTATCATGCTCACCATTTAACAACACAAGGAGACAGCTAAGTGATAAGAATTATGATTGCCAAGGGCATGTGAAGTCAGTGGGTGATAAGGAGGTGACATGCCAGGAGGTCATGGATGGCAAGGATACAAACTCCCTAGACCATATTAATCTTTTTTGGTTGCCATAACAAAACACCATAGACTGGGTGGTTTAAAAAATACATTTATTTTCTCACAATTGTGGAATTTCTAAAGAAGTCTGAGATCAGGATGTCAGCATGGTCAGTTTCTTGCTTTGCAGGTGGCCACCTTCTCACAGTGTCCACACACAGCAGAGAGAGAGCGAGAGAGCTCTCTTTTTGTACCAATATTAATCCCGTCATGATGGCCACCCCTCCCCTGCCCTCCCCTCCCCTCCCCTCCCTGTGACCTCATCTAAAACTAATTACCTCCCATCAGTCCCATCTCCAAATACCATCACATTGGGTATTCAATCTTCAACATATAAATTTTAGGGGTCACAATGAAGTCCCTAGCAGACTGTATCAAGTCTTCCTGGAATATTTTATCATAGCCTTTTATACTTTTCTTTCATAGCATGTATAAAATATGCATATACATTATATAATTATATGTTATATGATATAAAGTATATATATTTATAACTATTAAATTTGTGTCTATCTCTTCGATAATACCAAGCTCCATAAACACAGTCCTTTGCTCATTATTTTATTTCTAGGTGTTAAAATGGTAGATAGCCAGCGGTGCCTCCGTGGCTCAGTCAGTTAAGCCTCTGATTCTTGATTTCAGCTCAGGTCTCATGGTTCATGAGGTCAAGCCTCATGTTGAGGTCTGTGCTGACAGTGTGGAGCCTGCTTGGGATTCATATTCTCTCTCTCTCTCTCTCTCTCTCTCTCTCTCTCTCTCTCTCTCTCTCTTCTCCTACCCTGCTCATGCACACACTCTCAAAATAAATAAACATTTAAAAATATAAAACAGGGGCGCCTGGGTGGTTTAGCCGGTTAAGCATCTGACTGTGGCTCAGGTCATGATCTCCCAGTTTGTAAGTTCAAGGCCCTGCGTCAGGCTCTGTGCTGACAGCTCGGAGCCTGGAGCCTGCTTCGGATTCTGTGTCTCCCTCTCTCTCTCTGCCCCTCCCCTGCTCATGCTCTGTCTCTCTCTGTCTCAAAAATAAATTAAAAAAACATTTAAAAAATTAAAAAAAATTTAATAAAATGGTACATAGCACATATCTATCTAAATATCTATATTTAAATTTGAAATATAGTATAACTTTATATTTAAAAATCATTTTGTGATTTATATATTGGGATTCTGCAATATTTCACTTTTTACAGTAGAATATATTGTAATGCATGTAATACATTCGAAGAAAATACATATAATGCATGCTAAGAAACTTTCAAAACATTGGCTTCTAGAATTACCTGCATGCTTCTCCATAAACTCCTCTATCATTTGCATCGTGGGCAAACTGAGAAATTTACAGTGTTACCTAAAACCTTCTGTGACTTCTATTTGATAGGTTTTATTACAAAAATAACTTCCATTGCTTTGGGCCAGGAAATCCTAGCTAGGAACCTAGGACTCACTATAATCTGGTTCCAATCGACCCTCTAGTTTTGTCACCTCTTCTCTTTTAGTCTGGTGGCTCCAGGGACTGTTTACCAGTTTGTCTGTTTCAAAAACATGCCCTGCAATTTGGCCCCTGCCGCCTTTCTAACCTCATTGATAGCATTCTGTGCTGAGCTTTTCCCAAGGCATCAGCTACATAATCCTATTTAGTTCTTGAAGTGATCCTATGAGGTAGGTATTGTTTTACAAACTGTAGCTGGAGAAACTGTGGGTCAGAGAAGAGGAAAAAGCTTGCCTAAAATGACCTTTCTTATGAGCCCCAAACTCGTATCTCTATCGCAAAGCCTGTAATTGCCAATGTAATAATTGCCTTCACTTCTGAAAGGCTCTAGCCAAATTTACCTAAATGTTCAAGGCCCAACTTGGATTGCACTTCCTCTGTATCTCTTTGCTAAACACTTTAGTTGATGGAATCATCCCTTTTAATAACAAAAATAGCTAACATTTGTTCAGTGCCTGCTATACAGCGACTTGTGTTAAGTTCTTACATATCAATTATCTCACTTAATCTCTCATTGACCATATGAAATTAGTATAGCATTATTATAGATACGAAGTTAGTTTCACAGTGATAGAGTATCTTGTTCAAAGTCACAGGTCTATCATGTTTCAAAGAAGGGATTCAAACCCAGATATGCCTGGATCTAGAGCCAGAGTTTTGACCCACTTGTCGTATCTCCAGTTTTAGGAATATCACCTGCTAGTTATAGGATAATGTGTTAATGTGAAGAATTTAAGTGAAGTTATCCTGATTACAAATAATGACATGGAACAACCAACACAAATAACACAGATCCATATTAAAGAGTATAAACTGGTTGGCTGTATTAGGTTCCTATGTCTTTTGCAACTAATTACCAGAAATTTAGTGGCTTAAGATAACACAAATTTATAGACTCACAGTTCTGCAGGTCAGAAGTCCTAAAATCATGGTTTTGGCAGGTCTGCATTCCTTGTAGAGTCTCTAGGAGAGACTCTGTTTCCTTGTCTTAAACAGTTTTTGCATGTTGCCTGTATTCATAGGCTTATGGGCCCATCTTCCATCTTCAAAGTCAGGAGTATAGCATCTTTCAGTCTTTCTCTCTGACTCTTACAACTCTCTTTCTTACAAGGACCCATGTGATTACATTGGACCTAGCTGGTTAATCCAAGATAATTTCCTCACCTCAAGATCTTCCACTTAATCAAAAGTCCCTTTTGACAGATCATGTGACATATTTATTTTCTTGAGATTAGGACATGGACATGTTTGTGGGGGGGCATTATTCAGTCTACTATAGTGGTGGTGGTGTATAGGACATCCAGCTACCAAGGGCTGGAGAGAGGGAGATAAGGACTGATTTTTTTGGATCCACATTACTAGCATTTTTATTTTGAGGAAAGACAGAGAGTAATGTATAATCCAAAGGAAAAAACCTCTAATGGTGAGATTTCAGGCACCTGCAGCAGTTTTAAAAATTCAATACGTAAACAATTTCCTATTGTACACACATAAAACATCAACCTAGGAAAAATTACCACAGCAATTCTCAGCAATTCCTCACTAGGGAGTAAAGTGTGGTAATCAAATATCCTCTTGTGAACCTCTTCAGTCCCATTGGAATTCTAAGTAAGAGTGGAGACATGGTCAGATAGCAGGAAAGCATAGACTTAGAGTCCCTCCAGTTGAAATGAGCATACCTGTTTTCTAGGTGGTATAGAGAAGGCATCAAGGTGCCTGACTTGATTATCCAAGAGTTCACTGCAAATGGGTTGAAGGATTGAAAGTGAATCTGCAGTTGGTTGAATCTCATTCCAGTACCCCTTTCCATATGAATGAAATGGAGGAATATCCTGAAGACAATGGAAGGAAAAGGGATGTCAGCTAGGAAAGAACAGAAAACACTGTGAAAAGGCCAGCAGTTCTGAGTGGGGAGTTGGTGGAGCAGTGGATTTCTTTCCATGCTTGGCCTTTAAATTGTGTCCCACCTCCATGATCTCCTCTTTGTCCCTTTTTGCTCTTCAAAGCAACATCAGAGTCTATGGTGGTGGCATGGTATGGGTGCTTGGGAAAGGAAAGGCTAGGCTAGAGATGGAGGAGGATAGACAATGCTTGTTTTCTTTTTTTCCTCAACTCAAATTCTGTGTTGATCACATGACTTAGAAATGAAATGGTTAAAGGGGGAAACAGACCTGCTATAAGTCACAAAAAGTGTTTCAGATTGTTATCCTGCTTGTATCATGGTATCTGCATTTCCATGTGAATAACACCTTTGAGAGCTGGGCTCTAAATTTGGTGTTACTCTTCCCCTCCCAGTCTGCAGTATAGGCAGAATGCAAATTGCTGAGTTTTTTAAAAACCACTTTGTTGAAATATGGTTGATATGAAAAAAGTGGTTTGATGACACTTTTATCCCAGGTGGAGAATTACTGAGAAATTTTTGTAGGATTTTTTTCCAGGTTGGTGCTATTATAATGGGAAATTATTTACCCATTGAATTGTACACATTTAATGTATACAACTTTATGAGTTTGGAGATAAGTACACACCCATGAAACCATCATCAATGCAAAGCCATAAACATATTCATTGCTTCCCAAAGTTTCCTCCCATCCCTATTGTTGTTGTTGTTATTAGTAGTAGTAGTACTAGAACTCTTAATGTAAGATCTACCTTTTTAGCAAATTTTAAGTATATAATATAGTATTTTAGCTATGGGCACTATGCTGTATAGTAGATATCCAGAACTTATTTATCCTATATAGCTAAGTGCTGATTTTTTTTGAGGCCACTATATCAAGCACTCAGAGCAAAGATACAGATGTAACTCTAGCATCTTGCAAATAGAGATGCAAATAGTTAAGGAAATAAATAGCAGACATTTGCAGAGTAACCTGAAGGAAATAAATCTCTTTAGTGAGATAATTTTAAAATAGCTAATTCAACTATAAGAAGTATTCTTTAAGTTGGTTGTCTGATTATTGCACTTAATATCTTGGTATACACGTTTGGTAAACTGGTTAAGACACCAGTTCTTGAAAACTGTCAGCTTAACAAGATGTGTTTAAGTCTCAAGAGATTACATGTTAACACTTTACACTCTGGAAAAAAGTTGAAGCTACTTTTTCAGCATAAGATTTTCCTCAGCCTGCATAACTTCTCCTTTACGTATTTACCTCATCCAAGCCAATGCAGGCTCTCCAGCTTATCCACACTGACATGTTAATACAGATGTGACCCCCTTTTCAAGGGAATTTGCTTTTAAAAAGTGTGAATGATACTTTCCACTATAACTAACACAGAATTGCAGGTAAAAATGGAGAAGATACTTGGAAAAAAGAGATTTTCTTCTACAAATAAGCAGCACAATTTGTACTCTTGTATTCCAATCCCCTTTACCACTAAAAGCAATTTAAATGCTCATTTCTCTCGCAGTGTAATGTCCAAGTAGTTTTTTTTGAAACCTCAATGTCTGGAACACATACAAACCTATTAACAGTTGACTTGGGGATGGACTTCCAGAGGTGGGTTGGCTCTCATTTCCCAGTGTGAGGGTCAGAAGTGAATCAGCAGTGTAACATCCAACAAGCCCTGGAACATCTGGAACAACAGCAGAGGTGTAAAGGAAATAATTTCTCATGGCCAGATCTCAGACAAATTCAAACACAAACAAATCCAATCTGATGATAAATTCTCTTTGGCTCCTGCTCTTGTGTTGGAAGCATCAAGTCTCTGCCAGGACAACCAGTATGGCGGAAAGGAGAAAGTTAAAACAGCAATTAGATGGCACTAATATGGCTGCAATATAATCCCTCCTCTGGTTTCAAGTCTCTGACTGCCAGGGCTCTTGGCCACCATCCCAGGGCTTAATTGCATTTTGCAAGTAGCCATAGTACACTTGCCACTATATCTCCCTAAATAATTTTAGACACAGTTTTCTTACCCAATTCAGTACAAAGGAACTGAAATACTTCTAACGGAAAAATGAAAGTGTTTTATAGTTTAAAGATTGGCTCAATTAAGGGAATAGCTCGTTGAGGAAGGGATAAAGAATATGGCGGTACAGTAGAGGTACAAATCATAGCCTTGAAGTCTAGAATTCTATTTTTTAGGAAAGCAACATAGAGGAATGGTTAAGATTTGAGACATTGCTACTATTTAATGTTTAGATACATCTTCAAATAAAACAGACTTTTAAAAAAATGTTTATTTACTTTTGAAGGAGAGAGACACAGAGAATGAGCTGGGGAGGAGCAAATGGAGAGGGAGACATAGAATCCAAAGCAGGCTCTAGGCTCCAAGCTGTCAGGACAGAGCCCAACGCGGGGCTTAGACTCACAAGCCATGAGATCATAACCTGAGCCGAAGTCTGATGCTTAACCAACTGAGTCACTGAAGTGCCCCTCAAGTGAAATGGATTTTAATTGGAATTTGGCCTTAAAGTAATTGAGGGGCAATGGGGCTTAGTGGTTTTAAGCACTGGTTTCATTTTGGTGACCACTGGCTATAGGCCAGATCAATGGTTTGAGTCTCACCTGGACTAGTTACTAAATATACGCACTTGAATAAGCCACTTGAAATTGCCATATCTCCCTTTTCTCATCCACATATTAAGGATAAGAAAATATTTCTCTTACCTATTTTTTTAGGATTGATAAAATACCTCTAAAATTATGAAATGTTGAACCTAAGACCTTATATTAAAATGTAACTAGTAAATACTTCTAGTAAATCAAGACCCATACAAGTTGTTGAATGCATATTTCAGAGGGAATATGAAATCCTAAAAGGAAGGAAAAAAAAATAGTTGGAAGAGGCTTCACTGATTTGAGCAGAGCCTAAACAAGTGGTTAGAAGATAGGGAAAAGGGTAGCTGTTTCAGGAGAGGGGAACATAATGAATAAAAGTGTGGAGAAGGGAATAAGGGTGATGAAAAGACAGGTAGCTATGTTAAGTAGAATGTGATTCATAAATCTTGTCACAGCTCCTGTGTAAGCAGATATGTTACTCACCAAAAAGGCATCATGCATTTAAAACCCACACTAAAGAGTAACTCATATAATTCAGAAATGTCTGATTCTTCCCAAAAGACAGCAGGGAGTGTGGGTAAACAAGGCTAAACTGAAAAAGATAAGAATAACTGCAAAAGAATACATGAAAATAAAAGGGCCAAGTTTAATAAGGGCCAGAAATCGGGTGTTAAAGTCAAAATAGAGAATCAACAGTTTGAAATCAAGGAGATGAGGCCAAACAAGAGCAGAACTTCTACAGAGAGGGAGTTAAGGAAACAGGGCCCTGATCTTAGCCTCCAAGACCAGCTAGTCATGAACACTTGTTTTTTATGAGCCAGCAGAAGACATTCAAGACTCTGACTTAAAGGTCTGGGATGGGGGAATGGATGGGAGGCCATTAGATCAATAATAACTCTCAATAATTCTGTGTTGCAATCTTGTCCACTTAAGACTCTAGTCATAGGAAGAAAATCTCATACTTACTGAGCCCAAAGAACCACAGAGCCTGAAAGAGACCTTAAGTAGAAATTCTTATTTTATTTAAGATAAATTTCCAGTATTACTAATAAATTTGGAGGACTCTTTGGGAAAAATTGACTCTCTATAGGCTGGAAGAAACAAAATCATCAAAATCAATTATGTTTTGAAACACCAAATTGACTTCCAATAGTTACAGAGAATGTTCATCCTTTACTATTTGAGATAATGGGAGAAACAGGGACGTAAAATTGACTTTTCAAAGCAAGGTCTCCTGAAACCAGTGTCTACAGTATAATCTCTTACAGATTTAGGAATTTTCTCTGCAACTTTCTCTGAATAGAGCAATATTTCCACATGGAGTATCAAATGCCCACTGTTGCAAAGGTAATGGTTATAGTGTCAATAGTATTCTTATAGTAACCTCACCCTGAAGACAAGTTTTGGCAGAAGCAAAAAGGGGAACCCAATCAGGAAACTAGTTGTTACAAAGGCCATTCGCCTTAATAAATTTTACTAACAAGTCTAGAAAGTCAGCTCAGAGTCTATGAATTACGTTGTTGCATAAAATAATGATCTGGATTCAATTAATCTTGTTAACCTTTTATTCCTGGTACCTTTGGTTCTGTCTTATCAGTAAAAACAAATAAATAACAAAAAAACCCAAAGAACAACAACAACAAAACAAAGAATAGAAATTATGAGCAGACAACACAGTGAATTGAATTAACATGTGAAAAAATCTAGATGCTCACCGAATGCCTTAAACCAAAATAAATTCCAGATGGACTGAAATTTTAAATATAAATAACAGAAGTTTGAGAGGACTAGAAGAAATAAGTGAATAATTACACTTGGTAAAGGAGAACTGCCTAGGCATATCCCCCAACACAAAGCTCATAAGGGAAAATATTGATAGATCTGATAACAAAAAATTTTAGATTTGGTAATGCAATTAAACCTATAGGTCCGACTAAAAGCAAATCCCAATCTGGAAAAACATTTATATTACATTAGACAGATAAAGGTTTAACTTTCTTGATACTTAAAGAAATTTTACAGATCAGTAAGAGATGACAACCCCAAGAGAGAAATGAAATAATAACCCTCAGAAAGCATGTTCATCATTACTGGTGATCAAATAAATGCTAATTTGATGAGTAATAAAAAAGATGTTTCAGCCTTGAGATTATAAAAGAGAAATACCCACTGTTGATAAGGGTATGGGGAAGAGACAATATCATATACTGAAATAACAATGGTTAAATTTTATTTAATACATGATATATGTGTCATACCCCCTTTTGCATTTCTATGTATATTTTCACATTGAATCTTCAGAATAACTCTGTGAAACCTGTTTTTCAGATGTGGAAATTAAGACCTACAGGGGTTTAGTATGTTGCCCAGCACCTTCAACCAAAGATCATTAAGCTAGGATTTGAACCCATCATCTACCTAAGAGGCTATTTCTATTTAAGAATATAAATTGATAATGCCCTTTTGGGAGACAATTTGTCAAAATACACTCTAACTTTAAAATGTTTATATGCTTTTACCTAAGCAAACATTCCTCTTTTAGGAATATAATAAATGATGTGAGAAAAATGCAAAATTATATATTCCATAGCATTTATTACAGTGTGGTCCACAGTAAGATGACAACTGAAATATTAAAGATACAGGAAGTGGCAAAGTAAATTTAAGGGACATCTATTTTGGAATATTAAGCATGTATTAAAAATAATGTACAGATATATTTAGGGTCAGGAAAATGCTTTGGGGTTCAAAAAGCCTTGTACAACAGGCTATATATAATTTGCTGCTAAGTCCTATTACAAGCCCTTTTATGATAATAGTATTATTCTTATTATTACATTTATAAAGAGCCCTGTGTGTATTGAGTACAGCCAAAATAGACAGACAACCCCATTTTCACGGAGCTTACATTCTAGTGGGGGAGACAGAGTATAAGCAAGGATGAAAAGAAAAACATAAAGCATATTAGAGTTTAAGGAGAAAAAAATAAAGCATATGCAAATTTGGTAGGAGGGTGACAGTAGAAATTAGGTGGGATGACCAGAAAAGACCTCACAGAGAAGATGACTTTTAAGCAAACAGTGCATATCCCATGAGGAAATTGAAATAGAGTCATGAGTTAATTTCCTTGCATCCAGGCTCCTAGTTAGTACAAGAGGCAGAACAGAAACACCCTGATTCTACCATGCTATAAATAATGACTTCAGAGTTGTATTTACCATTATTAATAGTAATTATTTATGGGTAGTGAAAAGATACCATGTTGGCTGATGTATAAGGCATGTGTCTTTTAGTGTTGATTTGTGTGACCACAATATTGGTAAAGAAATGAAAGAGTAGCCTATTAGAAATCTTAGACAGGCAAGACGCCTGGGTGGCTTAGTTGGTTAAGCATTCAACTTGGGCTCAGGTTGTGATCTCAAGGCTCGTGGGTTTGAACCCTGCATCAGGCTCTTTGCTGACAGCCTGGAGCCTGCTTTGGATTCTGTGTCCCCCTCTCTGTCTCTCTCTGGCCTTCCCCCACTCATGCTCTGTCTCTCTCCCTCTCAAAAATAAATAAAAATTTTTTAAAAAATAAAAGAAATCTTAGACAATTTGTGAATGGATACAAATGTACACTAGACCCATCTCACTTCTCTGGCTTCTGCCATAGTGATTGTGCTTCAGTTCAACACTCTGATTCTCAGTGATAACCTTTAGTTCCTAGACATGGCATCTCCAAAGTATGTTTTCCAGACTGCCTGTACAATGGCACCACCATTATTCAAGCCATTGGATCTCTCCTTTTTTTCTTCCTACTTCTCAGATCCCACATTCAATTAATGGCCAAATGTAACAAGATTTACCTTCATGAAGGCTTTATGTATGTCCTTTCTTTACCATTGTTACAGCTATGACACCAATTTAGGCTTTAACTCTCTGTCTCCAGGAGACCATCTTCAGGATTATAGCTGGATTTAACCAACCCAATCAACTCACTCTTCTCATCAAATACTTTCAATGGACACCCCAGTTCCTATTAAGGTAAGTCCAAATTATTTATTCTGACATTCTTGGCTAGAAGTGACTGACATTTCTCAATTTTTACTTTGATTTGTACATGTTTTATAGACTAGCCATGACACACATAGTAATGCTCACCAAAGGACCTAATTTTCTCTACATTTCTCTGTTCCTTGTGGTTAGGTAGGACATATGGCTAGCTCTGGTTAATTGGCTCTTAGCAGAAAATACATGTGTTTCTTCTGTGCCAAAGCATAGAGGAACAGGTGTGAATTATCCATGCTTCTTTATTCTTGTGAAGCAACAAGGAAAGCTGCATGTTTCAGATCTTGCAGCTACAAAATGGCAGAATTTGAATCCCTCCTGATCTCTGATGGATATGTGTTGTGAGCAAGAAATAAACCTTTGATGTGTTGATGCGTTCTTGAGCTATTGGGATTCTGGAGTTAATTTGTTACTGCAACACAACCTAGCCTCTCCAAACTGATGCATCACCAAAGTAGGGGAACTCATCAACTTGGATATCATTTTGTGTTTTCTCATATCCTTATCCTTGCCTTTGTGTATCTCTCCATTGAGTACTTCTTTCTTTGAATGATCCATTCCTCCAGACCTTATCACATTGCTCTACTTAAGTTTTACTCATCCTTGTAGAACCATCCTTTTTTTTAAGTTTATTTATTTGTTTTGAGAGAGAGAGGGAGGGAGGGAGGGGTGAGAGAGAGGGAGAGAGAGAATCCCAAGCAAGCTCTGCACTGTCGTGAACTCACTGTGAGATTGTGACCTGAGCCAAAATCAAGAGTTGGGCCCTTAACTGATTGAATCACCAAGGTGCCCCCTTGTAGAATCATCTTAAATACCAACCCTCCTTAGTGCTTGTCTTTATTTGCCCAATCAAATATAATTTCTCTTCTAATCATAAAGAAGCTTGGTAGTTACTTTTTGAATGTTCTCCACAAATTATGCCTCCTATTGATGTTACCTGTATACTTATTTTTCCTCTCAACTAGAAAGGAGGTCCTCTGAGGGTCCAAATCATTTATATATATATAAATGAGGTCCCTTGTATCTAATAGTTGTCCAAAAAACATTTGTGAAACTGAGTTGAAGAATCAGAAGTATGCATTATTGCTTCCAAAGTTTCTACCATATTGGCTAAAATAAAGTGTGTTTGGGGTATTTGATGAATTGACTTTTATATAATGATTTTTTACACAAGTTCTGTTATTTTCCTGTTTCTTTTCTATTTCCATCATGAAATGGTGAACTTTTTCATTATTGTCCTCTCAAGACCTAGGACATTACTTAGCAAAAAATTAAGTGCTAGATAATGTCAGTGAATAAATAAAGATTCAGTACCTAAAATATTACTGTATAAAAATTTGAGTTAGCTAAGATTTAATTGCATATAAGACCTCTAAACCTAGAAAGAGTCCTCAACATATAAGCTGACAGAGTTTTAAAGCTAATAGTGGCTTCAGAATAAGGAAAATGAAAACTAAATTTTGAAGAAGGTGCTCCATTTGCAAAGGATTCTCATATATATTACTTCATCATTTGATTGATAAAATCACTCCCTGAAGTAGTCAAGTATCGTCTCTATTTTAGATATGAAGAAACTAAATCCCAAAAAGGTTAAGTGACTTGTGCAAAGTCAAACAGCTGTTTAAAATGGGTTCTCAGGTCTTCTAATTCTTGGTCCATTGTTCGCTCTTCTATGTTATTGCCTTTCCTTACCTAAGTTTTGGTCCATTGGTCATGATTCTATGTTATTGCCTTTCCTTGTTTAAGTTAAGGACCAGAAACATCTTTAGTGTCATCATTATGTTTGTATCATGTGTTATCTTGGCAGCAGCAACTATGGTAAGTATCTGAAGAAGGCGCACACACATGTACACACACAATTATGCAAGCCTCCTTCAGTCTAGGCTAAAATAGAATTAATCCTGTGTTCATTGCTGGTGAATGCTGAATCCTTCCATATCGGTGTTTGTGTTTAAGAATAAGTCACTATACTCACTCTGTAATTGAATGTCAAGAAATATGAAAATATATTGTTTTATTGCTACTGTTCATTGATTTATCGGAGTGATTTATTGTCGATGGACATGCAGTACAACAAATCACTTTGCTGACACCATCAGCTGCCTTAACTAGGTTGTCAGTTCACGACATTAAAGGTAATGGATGGTGATTATTTTACAGTAATGGGTTTAATCAGCGCTTTGAATGACTTAGCAGTCATGTCAGAATAGAGCCAACTCATCATTCATCAAGGCAGCATTTTGTTTACCAACATCATCTATAATTCATTTGATTGTTGACAATCATCAGCAAATAGCTCTCAGGCAAAGTTTTATCAGAGATGGAAATCTGCACAGCTGCAGCATGCTAAATCACCCCATGGGGCTGCCTGAGTAGATGCAGGTGGGGAGGAGATGCACTTTTCATCAGCCCCCAGAAAGGTGGCTTCCACCAACTGGGTTTATAATCTTCTTGGCATTCTCATGGATTGGATTCTTTCAGGTTCTCTTTAGCCCCCAGTGTCATAGGGTCTTCAGTCACCAAGAAAGATTTCAGGTAGGAAAATGAGAAGCACGTGATCTTGTTGTTTAATTCAGCTCAACACAGCTAAACACATGGTCCTGGTTTTGCTACTTACAGCTAGTAGCATGGAGGCCTGATCTGCGACCACTACTAAGGGGTTCACACATCTTGGCAGGTTTGGTGACCCAGTGGATAGATGTAGCAAGGGTCCATTTTCATAAAAGATTATAGGGCTTTGTATAGGAAATCTCAACATAAAGCTACGACCTTCTTTGGCCCTTTGAGTATCTCATATTTCTTACCAGAAGGAAAACAATTTATATACATGCAACATTTTTACATATAATTTTAGTTTACAAACTATCTAGCCATAGGGAGCAAAGTAGAATCGTTAGGACCTCTGATTCTTATTTGTTGGAATTCCTTACTGTGTTTTTTATCTACTTATTTTCATATGTGAGCCAAGCAAGAGACACAAGGATCCATAGGTAAGAATTTGAAAGGAAGAGTTATTTTGCAATCCGGGGACAGACTTCAATATACGTTGCGCTACCTTGGTCTTCTGTGTAAGAAGACATACTACACAGCACATACCTTTGATGCCTTATAGGTCCCAGAGTGTTTGTGGGGGTGTAGTGCCCAGTGGGAGGCAGTGGTGCCAAACGGAAGATAGCAGCATCAATGGGAGCAGCAGTGTTGATGCCCAGCAGAAGCAGCAGTGGGAACTGAAAGATGCCATAGGATCTGCAGGTGCCATGGACCCAGCATTAACTGGAAAATGAGATCATAACTCAAAGAGATGACCAAAAGAGGAAGAAGAGGAACAGAGAAGCCATGCAGTGGCTGTTAGGACAGTTTGATATTGAGCATTTGTGGGATATCCTCTAGAGGTTGCCAGAAATTATTTTATGTAGTGGCAAGCATACTTCACAAGAAGCTGGAGACTCTAAAATAGTAGGGGTGGAAAAATAGCCAGGGAAGAACTGGTCCCAATAATTAGCAACATATCTTTGGCAGAATGATTGCTCCTCTCTTGCTCTTGTTTTTCTCCTCCATAAACTAAGAAAGTTAGGATATGTTGATTCCAGTGGCAAGGAGTGGGTAGAGCTACATCAGATCATCTGATTGGCTTTTCCACAATACACATGGTGCTTTCAATGAATCTTAACAGAACTTGGGTTTGGGGTTTGGTGGATGTCAGATGAGGAGGTGAGAGAGTTAAGGGTGTTTGTATGTGTGGTAGAGGTGATGGATATTACTCTGATTAGTATTTCCAACATTGATAAACATTTGGTTGTACCATTTCTAATTTCCTTTTAGTTCTATGATTCTATAAAAATTTGCTGCATTAAGTTCTTAAATCAGCTTTAGTTTCCTTTTGTAGACCTATTCTTATTTCTTAGGCTGTTCCAAGCATCCTTAGTTGTGGAGGGAGTAGGCTTCTCTAAGTCAGATTCTGTGGGTGAGACATTAGACATGGATGCCACTGTCAAGTAGTGTAAGAAATGAAAGAAATATAATAACATTCAATGAGTGCTTGCAATGTGATAAACACTGTTCAAAGTGCTTTTCATATGTTAACTCACTCATTTAATCTCACAACAAATTTAGGACATAGGTTTGGTTGTAGGTTAAGACAAATCCAGGTACGTAGAAATAAAATAATTTGCCCAAGTTTGTCCAGCTAAGAAGCGACAGAACCAGGCTTTGAACACAAGCAGTCTTCTCTCTATTAAAGTCCCATAGAAAGTGGATCATGATAAGGAAGGAGAGACCACTGAGGATCACCACCATGATGATGAGATCATCACTATATTTTTTGGCAGTGTCTGGACACAGATATGGACACTGAACCCTGAAGGAGTGGCAGAGATTTTTTTAAAAAAAGAAGACATAAGAATGATAAAACAAAAAGCTTCTCAATCCTACTTTTGATGTCAGTGGAAGAAAGTGATGATGTACCTTTTTTTCAAAACAAAATTGTTTAATAGCATGCACTTTATTAGATAAACATTCTTTCCACCTATTTTATCATCTGCAAAAAGCTGGGAAATACTCAGATTAAACAGCTAGTGTAAAAAAAGAGGAGACTATATAAAGGAAGCTTTTACTGCTTTTGAAACAACTCCATTTCCTTACATCTCCATAATGCACCCAGAGCTGCCTGCCTCCACTCTGGCTCCAGGAAATATTACTATGTAAGTCTTCCCTCTGCCAATGCCATCCTCTCTCTTCTTTAGATAATAGAAAGGATGCTCGGGAACTGACTAGAAGGGAAGGAGAAATGGTCTTCAAAATGAGTTTGTTCAATTTGTGATGAGTAAAAGCTACCACTGCAGAGATGTTTCTTCATTTACTAGAATGTGTTCTTGCCAAATGCCCTTCACAAATCTCCAAAATGAGGACACACCGGCTAAAATTTTCACTAGTAAGAAAGTTCCCTTACCAAAAACTGATGTCACTCACACTCAAGAGAAATTATGAGTGTTCATAAGCAGGACATCTATGTACCTGTTTCTCCTGATGCAAGGGTAAAGATGGAAACTGGGATGGCTTCTTACCTTTGAAAATCCAAAGGCTCAACTAATTGAAATTTGAAAGCGCTTAGATAATCAAAGCTTATGTTCAAGTCCTACACAAAAAGCTCAGAGCTTCTGAGAGGTTTCAAATATTTGAGTAACCACAGTGGTCATGGAGGGCCTGCACATACAGAAGATAAGCCCCTACATGACAGTACAAAACTGAACATGACCCGGAGATTGAAGCAACTGCAAAAAGGAGGTATCAGCATGGGCTGAGCTAGTTAGGTAAGGCATTGGAACAAAGGGAACCTTGAAGAAATGATTGACCACAAAAGGAGTGAGGACAATCAGAGCAAAAGTACATTAGCTTTAGCAGTGAGAGTATTACTGAAGAATGAGGTGATCCTCCTAAGTATAACTTGATTTGGCTACAAGTATGTGTGTGTATTTAAATCATTGTCTGAAAGCATGCTAATATTACTGAAATTTTTGGTGAATAACACATGACTCATGTAATTTTCAAACTTTCAAAACTAAATGGATGAGTAATGTTTAGCTAGTGGAAAAATAGCAATGGGAGTGTTGCAAATTTCTTTCTACAAGAAAGAGGGAGAAAAGGAGAACAATGTCTCTATGTGGTATTTTTGCTGTGAAATGTTCATCATTCAGATATTTTAATGGTTGAACGAGTTCTATATTGTTGGATGGGAAATATCCACAGAATTATTTTATTTGAACTAATTTTGAATCTTTAATATAAATAATGCATCTATATATGCTAATTGTAGAAATGTTTTTTTTAAATGCACATTAAAAAGTAAAGAAAAATACCTATAAAGTCATTGTCATCCACCCTGCCAAAGGTAAATTAATATTTTGGTGTATCTCCTTCAGACTGTGTGTGTATTAGAATGTGCTCATAATGGCTTGAAATTTGTGGTAGACTGTATATGGCTGCTGATGAGTCATCCTTCTATGTGTGCACATGGCTCCCACATTGACTTTGGGTTTAGCCCTGTGATTTTATCAGCAGGTGGGACATCAGGAAGCATGATGCAAGTAAGAAGGCCTGATAACCACCTGGTATAGACTTCATGAAGATATAAGACCTCATTTATAGGGAACTACAGTCTTAAAAGTGTCCCACATAAGCCAGGCCCCAGGTGAGCCTGTAGCTCCATTGCATAGAATTACTGCATCAGTGATTCCAGAAGATTACAGCAGAAGGCCTCCTTAGCCAACCAAAAGATTATGAAATATACCATAGTATTACTTTAAGTCACTAAGTTTTGGGGCATAAATGATACATATTTTAAACATAATTTTACATTTAATATACTGTGAACAATTTCTTGTTCTTAAACAGAACTCAATAATGTTATTTTTAAATTATGTCACCATATTCCATTACAACATGTACTATAGCCCATCCAACTAATGCCCTATAGTTTGAGGTATTAAAATTAATTTTTAATGCTCAGTTGGTGACTCTCTAATGCCTCTTCTACTATCTGTGGTTCAGGGAATGTAAACTTATTTTGAAACAGGTTTATATGTCACTGTATTTTAAACTATTTGAGAATGCTAGCTATGATTTAGTCACCTTTTTCCCCCTCAAGCCCCTGCACTGTGCATGGAAAATAGTTGGTGCTCAAAGTATTTATTGAATGAAAAAAACATGAATAATTTCATAAAATTTTAAAAATAACAGTTAACACCCTACACATTACAATACAGTGTCATATCCATGCAAAAAGTAACAGGTATATGTTAGTGATCTGTCTTCCTCTACCTTGGACTTTCATGTTGCCCAGAAGAACTAAGAAGAGAGTGTTTCCTTTGAATTCACTGTTGTCACATAAAAATTGTTATTTATTATTCTTGGGATTATTACTTCCATGTCCCATTCTCTTAATGTCCCACTTAGAATGTAGGAAACAACTAGCTGATGAATGAATTTGTACCAAATTGATAGCTTTTTGTGGTTACCATCCTCAAAGATGTGTATGCTCATAAAGAAATAGTATCATTTTTCTAAAATCATTTGACATCACCTATATTTTGGTCTTTATGGCAAAAAAATACTTTGAGGTAATATGCTGTTTTAGGATTTCTGTTTCTTTGGTTCCCTCTGTAAATAAGGATAATTCAGAGATGGCCATATTGTATTTTTTAAGAAATTACCATCCTTCATTAAAGTTAATCCAGTATTAAATTTAGGTTTGAAGTTACATGTTTTAGAAAAGTAGAAGAATCAAGATAACAAGTTATTTTTTGCATTAACCTTTAGGGCAACTTCTTTTCTATTTTGTTTTATTTGGATGAGAGAAGTAGATTGTAATCTTCATTTTTAATTAGGTTTTAAAGTATATTTAATCCCCAGGTTAAAGCATATTATTCACGTTTAATAGAGAAAATGAACAACCTTAAGGATGTCAGTTTCATACTGAAACCACCATTACCTATTTGGGTAACAACACTGTGTAGGAGGCACCGGAGCTGCAAAAGACTTTCCTGTAGTTTTTTTGTTTGTTTGTTTGTTTGTTTGTTTGTTTTATAATTGTTAAATTTTATTTATTTATTTTGAGGGAAAGAGTGAGAGAGAAAAAGAACGTGAGTGGGGGAGGGGCAGAGAGAGGGAGAGAAAGAATCCCAAGCAGGCTCCAGCTGTCAGCGCAGAGCCCCACGTGGGCTTGAACTCACAAACCATGAGATTAGGACCTGAGAGGAAACCAAGAGTCAGACGCTTAACGACTCTGCCACCTAGGCACCCAAGACATTCTTGTAGTTTAAAACTTTGATCCACAGAACTCTTTTCCTTCACTACTTTTTATAGTTAACCACTGAATATCTGCTCATTTCACTTCATCTTCTCATCATAGCATCCTCCCTCTTTGGGAAGCAGGGGAAAAGAGAACCAACATTAATTAAGCATAGCCTGTGATCCCATGAAATAGACCCAACTATTCACATTTTATAGCTAATAAAACAGACTCAGATGATTACAGATCATTTGGTTGTAGAGCTGGCACTCAGATCTCTCTAAATTCAAAGAATGTTATTTCTGATATGGAATAATCAGAAGGCCTCAATTCTTGTTGTAGTTCTTGGAATGCTTGTGAGATCTTAGGCGAATACATGAGCCTCAATTTCCTTATTAGCAAAAATTTTCTACCTTTCTTACCTATGTATAGGGCTAACATTACTTTTCCCACCTGTCTCATGGGGTGATATGATATTGGTTGAGAATATGTTTTAAAAACTGAAACATTTTATAGAACTATATTGATTTAAGCTCTAGATTCTGAATGAATTTAATGACTGGCCCACATATGGTACATGAGCATCTTGGCCATCCTCATGAGTGAGAGAAAGGACTCTTTAGAATGTCCTTTTGAACTGAGCCTTCTGCTTTTCTGTATATGGTGACACATTGATTTTCATTTCTTCCTGCCTCAAAGCAGTCTTGGGGAATTTTTGTTTTTTCTTAGGTAACAGGGCTGAGATCTACTCACCAAGAACAGCTTTTGAAGGGAAAGAAAGTTGTGCCTTAGAAACACATACTTTGAATCTGGTGAGAGAATGGAGATGAATTGGCTGATTTCCAAACATAGAGGGAGACATGTCTTTGAGTCAGTGATTGCAATTACTGACTTCGGTGTGCATATTGAGTGAGTCAACCCCCCTTCTTCTGTCCCCTGAGCACTAAGTACCTTACATTGTCTTTTACAACTTTTCTTTCTCTGTAACAGGTTCCCTCCTTTTTTCTTAATCTCTAAAATAACACTTTTTTTTTATGCCAAGAATTGGGCACTAGATGTTGAGGAACATGTTGTTTGTCAATTTACATTATGGTTGGTCAATTTATTTATAGCAGGCCTTCAAACTTCACACCTGCAAAAAGGGGATATGGTGTTAGCTCAGGTCTCTCCATTCTGAATATTGAGAAGGTGTTTGGAGAACTTTTGGGTTCCTCTGAATCACACTGATTGCTTCCAGTATCTTCTCGTGATGGCAGATACTAGTTCAATGTTCCTGCACTTTCTTTCCTCTAGAGGCAACATGCATTTTGTGAAACAATGTAATGTTTCTATTAGGTTGAACTGTGCGAATTACTGTATTTGTAGGGAAAAATAGTCAAATACCAGCAGTTTCATGTAGTTCAACCTAGTATCTCCAATGATTATCTTTTTGCATACATGTTTACCTTCTAATATGTGGACCAAACTAAACTAATCTATCCCAATTCTCTAAAAAGAAATAATAGCATCAGGTGTTCCTACTGATAGATAATATTAAGTAATTAAGTTTTCTTCTTTTTCTTCAGTCTAGAGTGATTATTCATTAGATGATGTAGCTCATGAACTTGACAGGGGTGATACAGTCATGAGGAAACACAGTGTCACATTTTTGCAGGTGGGCAGGTTTGCAGCATTTCAGTGCTCAGGGAGATGGGAAGCTAGGCAAACTGGTGCTGGCAATAAAGAGGAAAGGATGGGGGAAGCAGGCATGACACTGTGGCCCAGGCCAGGGAGCAGTGTGAGAAGGGGTACTAGGAAGATCCCAAAGCCTTTTCTGTAAGCATTCCCTTTGTTTTAGAGAGGAGCTTCTGATTGTTGAGAAGATAACTGCTGAGAATAGGGAAGCCCAAACACTGGGGAGTATAGATAGGCTGCCTCCAAATCCCACTTTACCACTTGCCCCAAGTGTTATGTATCTTCCCATGATGAAAATAGAATTTGGTGATTGCTTTAATGGCAATTTGCAATCTCCATATTTAAAGTTTATATACAGTATATTTTTCCTATTAATTATATTTCTTTCTATAAATTAGTTTTCCAAATTCATGTTAGAGGACAGTATTAAAATGCTCAGGGACATTGCTCTGTCTGTGAAACCATGACAAGAATAGTGGAGTGCTCCTGAAGCTGTGAACTAGCCCCAGAGTGGCAGCAGTGATTTGCCAGCCAGTCATTCCATTAAAGGGGGATTCACCCCATATTACAAAGCAGGCAGCTCGGGAGATAATCAGATGTGGAAGACTTGGGTGAAACTTTTTTCTTGTTTTTTTTCCCCCTTCCATTTTGTTATGCTTTGAGTACTATTATGCCATTTTTCACTCCTACATATGAGTATTTATTTACTGTACAGCATTAATGATTATAAAAATGATATAAAACCAATATTGAACACTCTTTATGTGGTAGATTCTCTGCTAATGGATTAATAGGCTCATCTCCTTTAATCCATACAAAATTCTTGTATGTCAGGTACCCCCATTTTGCAGATGGAGACATCTAAAGTTTGAGATGTTGATTAACAAGAGTTAGGAAGAGCAGAACCAAAACACACACCATGATTTGTCTGACAGCAAAGGCAGGTTATTCTATGAATTCTGCATTCTACCACTCTGATTAGCTTGTGCAAGGACAAGAGGATGAATCCAGCTGAACACTGAAGTGACTTCTAAAGGCGGTATGATATTAAGGGTGTGTATGTTTGGTGGACCAACCAGGCACCCCTGGCATCTGTGTACAGGAATAAAGCTCCGCCTACCTATAGCCATATTATGAGCTAATCTGCTTCATTTATTCCAAATTGACCACTCATTAATTTCCAGGTGACACTCTATTCTTCCATTTAGAAACTTGAAGTATTTCTAAGTGAAATAAAATGGCGATCTACAAACTTTCATGTTCTTTGTCTTAAAGTTCAAAACACTGGCATTAAAACTTCAATACCCCACTGGCCTTCACTGGCCTAATATTTCTTCTTTTACATCAGTTTTGCTCACCTTGGAGATGGAATTTGAAAGTAGATTAAATAATTTCAGAACCTTTGTTACTATGGTGACCTAGGATGGAATGTGTGAGATGCTTTCCTTCATATCTTGAGACTGAGAGGTCTGCCTATTTGTCACTGTCTTTTCAGAAGTTCATGATGTGATAGAAGGGATAATGTATGGGAAAAAGTGGTTGGTTTAGAGACAGACTGAGAGAAATTCAGCTTCATAATGGGCCTTTGTCTTCTTTTGAGAGGTTCAGATGTGGATAATTCTGTGGCTCATGTTCAAAGACTAATAAGTCTTATATGGTTTGAAGCCTGATTACAACACTGTACTATTTATTTCTGAATGTGGCCCGAAACATATTCTTAGGTTTCATCTCTTTTCTTAGCATGCTCATTCCTGGGTAATGTCACTTAGCCTCAAGTTTTGAATACCATCGATATAATGATGATTTCTAAATTTATATCCCCAATCAAGAATTCTTTCCTGAACTCCATACTTGAAACTCAAATGCCTTCTTGACCAGCATTGACAAATAAGATTTAGGAAACCCAGTTAAATTTGAATTTCAGATAAACAATAAATAACTTGTTAGCATAAATAAATATAATATTTGGGACATACTGCATTAGAAGTTATTATTCTTCTGAAATTCAGTTTAACTGGACATCTGTGTTTTACTTGCTAAATATGGTAACCCTACTCCTCAATCCAACACCTGTATTTAGATAGCTAAAAAAAAAACGCCCTAGGCTTATCATATCCCAAGCAAAACTCCCAGATATCCTCAACCAACATGCTTCCCTCAGTCTTTTTCAAATCAGTGAATGACTACTTCACTCTTCTGGTGATTCAGGCTAAAACCTTGAACTCTTATCTTTTTGGCATACCTATATTGAATCCAATTATGAATTATTTTGATTCTACATTTATTACATGTCTAAAATGTGACTACCATTACTACATCCATTGATTTTGTCTTGGACCAAGTTACAACCATCATCTGCTGTGCTACTGAAATAGTTACCTTGATTTTGCTTTTGTATGAAGTCAGACTGATTCTTTAAAAATATAAATCATAACATGCCAGAAAGCTCTAATTCTGAGTAAAATCCAAAGCCATAAAAATTGTCCAAAAAGCCCTGTGCCCAGCTGTCCTCTCCTTGTTATAACCTGTCCTTCCTCATCCCCAAACACTCCTCTAATTTGCTCTATGCACACTAACCTCCTCATTGTTCCACAAACACACCCAGGAAACTTGACCTTAGAGCTTTGTACTGTGCTGTCCTTTGCCTGAAAGCTTCCTTTCCTCACCCATATGACTTCCTCCCTCACTACATCCTTCAGACTTTATAATGTCTTGAAGAAGCTTTCCCCCATTCTCCACCCTCCAGCACTCACTATTCCATTTACATTGTTTAATTTTTCTCCATGGACTTGAACCACATGGAATTGACCAACATTTGTCAGTTGATCCACATAGGATGAAAGCTCAGTGATGGCAGGGACCTGTACTGTTGTAGCCCTAGAACTTAGGACACTACCTGGTTCTGTGAAAATCTGGTGAATAAATGAATGAAATCATCAATGGTTTTTGCAGTAGTCAAATGTAGGAAAAACTCACAGAAAAAATGGATATATGTGTGTGTCTGTGAATTGGAATGTGCGTATTTGAGTATAACAAGATGCACATGGACATGGAAAGGTAATTATCTTTGTGTGTATGTGAGGGTCTCACCTAATCTCAGTATGCTTGAATGATAAGGATGCCGGAAGACTTAACTTACTTCTCTGTTCTCTATTACTAGTAATCTATTGATGTCTTTGTCTAATGCTTTGTGTATCTATAATCAGAATTTATTTTTGCTTACGCTATTTTGAAAGACTGAGGAGGTTTTTCCTTATTACTTTGGGCAATGCTTCCTTGAGTCATATGTTAGCAGTGGTAACTGTTTATAGTGGCCATTCCTCTTTTCTCTTGGCATCTACATGCTTTCTTTTAATCACATTGCCATTACCCTCTAATTATGTAAAATTATGTTACATTAAGTATAACTTCTGCTGGTAGCCACAGGGTGGCATTCATGTTCTTTGCTATCACTTCAATGACTTACAGATTACAAGGTCACTTTGAGTAGATAAATAGCCTATAGATCCTTTCCAGTGAGGTTCACATTCTGAATTTTCATATTAACACTTGTAAATTGCAGAACTTATTATGCTATCCCACCTGCACCTCATTTTGCTTCCAGCATCTCCAGTCCCTTTCTGCAGGAATCCAAGATGTTTCTATCAGGTGGCCTTGTTTTAATATTTGACTCAGAAAGAATCTAATGAAAGCCAGCAGCTGACACTGCCTTGGTATTCATTTGAACTCAGCCATCATGGGAAGATTTGCCAGCAGCCGTTAGCACAGGGCTCTGACTGAATGCTTGGTGGTAAACACTAAACTGAATAGCACGTAGGATCATTTACCCCAACAGGTTTGTGCCAGTCTAGGTAGATTCTCCAGACTGGTCCTTGAGGCAGTAAAACCATCTATTTAATATTTAAACATGACTTTGATTATTAAAAGAAAACACACACAAAGAAATGTTTACATGGGGAGATTCAGCTGTAATGTGGCATCTGGTTTGTGTTTTTGAGATGCGAAGCTTATCTCTTCTACTCTTACACCAGAGCTGACCATTCATTAATTCATTCTTTTAGATAACTCCATCTCATTCATTAACTTATGGTGAGTTCATATATCATTATATGTTTTATCCATATTGTCACATTTATTACATATTTTATTACATTGCTCGAGCATTATTTTTCCCACTTGATTGATGAGGTGAGGATTAGCAGAGTTAACAATTAGTTGAAGGCAATACTGAAAGTAAACTATAGGGGTGAAATAGAGGGTTTTGACTCACTTTTTTCCTCTTTTTATATACCTACAGTTCTGGGGGCGGGGGTGACAGAAATACCTCTTACTTCCAGGTGCTCCAGCACCTGAAAGTCCTCTCCATTCTCTCACTATCTCATGTAGTGCTATAGGGGTTTTGTTGGCTTTCCTGACTTTAACCTCTTCACCTATTCTATAGTACTTTCCCCTTCTTCAGTCAGCTTACTAAAACTCTGATGTCCTTTTTTTCTTAGAAAAAAGTGGGATCTCATTACAAACTCATTTTACCTTCCTTTGACCTTTTAAAATTAATTCACTGAAAAATTTTCTCCCTATAAACCCTTGAATGTTCCAGTGACTCAGATGTAATGGAAAGCCTTGTGGTTTCCTTAAGCCACAAATATAAACCCAGTACAGAAAGCCAGATGTCCATTCCAATATATTAAGCAAGACTTTAACTTTCATTGGAATTTTCCTGTCTTCAGGGAGCAAAATGCAATCAGATTCATCCTTTTGGCTTGCTTCCCTGTCCTCCTGTCTGCTAGATGCGCTTACTGACACTTACAGGGTTGTAGTGCATGTAAAGAAGAGAGGTAGTGGAACAGGGAGTTCTTACGTGGCTAATATTATTAGAAGACACCTTTGCTTTTCCAATGCCTGAAAGATAGGTAAAGTGACCCTATGCCTTATGGCATTTATAGGTTCTTCAGCAACTCCTTGGCTGGGCCCTCAGACTGTAGCTCCTTTCATTTGAGAATCACCTCTTCTTTGAGTTGGTGTTCCTTATGCCCCTCAACTTCTCGTTTTCTGGCTGTCCACTTCACATAGACCCTCTTTGGGAATTTCACTGGCACTAAAAACAACCCTTTTGATGCAGGATCATTTTAAACATGACCCTAACCTCATATTTCTTTTAATCATAGGTTCTATATCTGGTCCCCAGCATTCATGCATCTTTGATCATCACTGAGAGTGGTTACTCCCCAGATAAAGCAATTTTACTCTGCTACGATGAGCTGCTTTAGCTGGCCTCTTATCTGGATTCTTTCACATAGAATCGACAATGTTCTTCCATGTTCTCCAAATGTAGAGAATGTTTCTCATACTCTCAGACTAGTCTCATAAATCCTTTCTCTGGGCTTGAGAAAATCCATACATTCTCAACACATTTGTGTCTTCTTTCTAGGCCAGTTGTCTAACTAACTGGCTCCCTGAAACCTACTTTAAAAATATCTGCCTCTTTGTTGTCTCACTTTTGCATTTAATATCAATGGTTGGATGCTTCAAATATAAATCCCAAAACATATATTTGAAAAGCATTATTTAGAATCCACTTTGTGGAACTGGTAGACTAGGTAGTTGAGACTAACTCTACATTCAAGGATAAAACATAAACCAATTTTTGTGTTTTAATCTGCTGGAAGGCCTTGGAGAACTAATAAGTCAGTGAGGAATTATTGCAACAGCATCTTGGAGATCCTGGCATTTGGAGTTCACTTTTGTCCAAGAGGCATTTTCTGAATCGAAGAGCTCTCTTGGAAAAGGAGCAGCCCTTTTGACAGCTTAGAAGGGCCAGTAAAACAGATTGGAAGTCTCAGAGTTTCCCTGAAAACTCCTAAAGAGCTGCACCCCTGGTGAAAGAACAAACTTGCAAACAAGCTATTGGAATCACTGAAGAACCTTGAGTCCTCTCAGTGACTCAGAAGTTTTCAAGTCCTATAATTTGTTAACCTAATTCCTGATTGTAGTTCTTACAGTCACCCAGAAGAAGCCAAGTGAAGTCCCCTGTGAAGGAAATGAGCATCACTCTAGGCCCCAACTAATCCCATAAATATTAAAAAAAAATTTAAATCCCATAAATATTTAAAATGCAAAGTCTGGCATAGAAACAAAGAACCAGATGTATGCAGATAAGAAAACGTAAAAATGAGAAATAGTAGAAACCTCAAAAATAGAAAAAACCTCCCAAAGGCTCTAGATACTGTAATTTAAAACTTAAAATTTTACTTATTTTCTTCAGAGAGACAGAAGATGAGATACAAAATGTTGGCAGAAAACATGACATTCTAAAAAGTGACAAAACAGATTTGAAAGGAACCAATATAAATTCCCTGACTACAAGTGCAAAAAACAAAATGACAAACTCATTGGATTTGTTGAATAGGATATTAAACATAGATGAGAAAATTACATATCTACAAAAAAGCGTGGAGAGACAAAAGAATGGAAGATGTAGGGGAGTGGGCAAGGGGAAGATGACACAGCAAAACTGATATATTCTTGCCACCTCAAATCACATTTGAGGTGCTAATGGTTAAGAATTTTCTAAAACTGATGAATCATAGACTCAAGAAATCCAACAGAACTATAGCAAAATAAGTGAAACTAACCAATACCTAGACAGATCACGGTGAAGTAATAGAAAACAAAAATAAAGATCATCTTAAAAATAAATAGGAGAGGGGAAAAGAGTTTACCTTAAAAGGAGCAGTATTGAGATTAAAAACTGATTTCTCAAAAGCATCTTAGCTTTGAAAAGTTAGAAAAGGGCAATGAAAAAATACCTTTGGTGTTTTGGAAGAAAATAATTGGCAACCTTAAATTTTAGCCCAGTGAAATGTCCTTCAAAAATGATGGTGATCATGACAACCAAATGTAATGTTTGATCTTGGGTTGATACTGCATCAGAAAAGATAATGCTCTGAAGTATATTATTGACACCATCAGAAATATTTGTTTTTTTTTAATTTTTTTTAACGTTTATTTATTTTTGAGACAGGGAGAGACAGCATGAATGGGGGAGGATCAGAGAGAGAGGGAGACACAGAATCTGAAACAGGCTCCGGGCTCTGAGCTGTCAGCACAGAGCCTGACACGGGGCTCGAACTCACGGACCGCGAGATCATGACCTGAGCCGAAGTAGAATGCTTAACCGACTGAGCCACCCAGGCGCCCCAGAAATATTTGAATATGTACAATGTAAACTTAAAGTATGGTCTGTGGATCAGCTGCATTAGCCTTATCTATGAACTTATTAAAAATGCATAATCACAGGCACCCTCCCAGACCTAATAGATTAGATTCACATTTTAATAACATATCCACATGATTTGTATGCACACTAAAGTTTGAGAAGCACTATATTAGTTAATTGTATCTTATTTATGTTAAACTTCCTGAATTTGATAATATGTAAGTGTGATCTGTCAGAAAATGTCTGTTCTCTTCAGATAAATGCTTAAGTATTTAGGGTTAAGGAGCCATGATGTTTCAATTAGTTCAAAGTGCTTCTTTAAAATGGCCAATGATGAGAAGTAAGCGTACCTAATGACAATAACGAAGAAACATATATTATTACTATGAGGGAGAGTGCAAAGTATATGGTAAAGTAAGTATAATTAGCAAGTCTAGGTGAAGAGACAAGTGTTTCTTGTGCTACTCTTGCAATTTGGAATAATCAATTTGGGGAAAATGATTCTTTTGGGTTTAAAAACACATGTAATCTATATCACAGCAATTCCACTACTAGATATGCATTCAGGACAAATGTGTATGCATGTCTACTAATAGACATAAACAAGAATGTTCAGAGTAGTATTGTTTGCAATGATCCAAAATTGGAAACACTTAAATTTCTATCAACAATAGAATGGATAGGAACAGGAGGTTCCGGAAGATGGCGGCGTAGGAGGACGCGGGGCTCACAACGCGTCCTGCCAATCACTTAGATTCCACCTACACCTGCCTAAATAACCCAGAAAACCGCCAGAGGATTAGCAGAAGGGAGTCTCCGGAGTCAAGCGCAGACTAGAGGCCCACGGAAGAGGGTAGGAAGGGCGGCGAGGCGGTGCGCGCTCCACGGACTGGCGGGAGGGAGCCGGGGCGGAGGGGCGGCTCGCCGGCCAAGCAGAGCCCCCGAGTCTGGCTGGCAAAAGCGGAGGGGCCGGACAGACTGTGTTCCGACAGCAAGCGCGACTTAGCGTCTGGGAGGTCATAAGTTAACAGCTCTGCTCGGAAAGCGGGAAGGCTGGAGGACAAAGGGAGGGAGAGCTGCTGAGCCCCCGGACGGCAGAGCTCAGCTTGGCGGGGAACAAAGGCGCCAGCGCCATCTCCCCCGCCCATCCCCCAGCCAAAATCCCAAAGGGAACCAGTTCCTGCCAGGGAACTTGCTCGCTCCGTGCAAACACCCAACTCTGTGCTTCTGCGGAGCCAAACCTCCGGCAGCGGATCTGACTCCCTCCCGCTGCCACAGGGCTCCTCCTGGAGTGGATCACCTAAGGAGAAGCGAGCTAAGCCTGCCCCTCCAGCCCCCGTGCACCTTGCCTACCCACCCCAGCTAATACGCCAGATCCCCAGCAACACAAGCCTGGCAGTGTGCAAGTAGCCCAGACGGGACACGCCACCCCACAGTGAATCCCGCCCCTAGGAGAGGGGAAGAGAAGGCACACACTAGTCTGACTGTGGCCCCAGCAGTGGGCTGGGGGCAGACATCGGGTCGGACTGCGGCCCCGCCCACTAACTCCAGTTATACACCACAGCACAGGGGAAGTGCACTGCAGGTCCTCACCACGCAAGGGACTCTCCAAAATGACCAAACGGAAGAATTCCCCTCAGAAGAATCTCCAGGAAATAACAACAGCTAATGAACTGATCAAAAAGGATTTAAATAATATAACAGAAAGTGAATTTAGAATAATAGTCATAAAATTAATCGCTGGGCTTGAAAACAGTATACAGGACAGCAGAGAATCTCTTGCCACAAAGATCGAGGGACTAAGGAACAGTCACGAGGAGTTGAAAAACGCTTTAAACGAAATGCAAAACAAAATGGAATCCACGATGGCTCGGCTTGAAGAGGCAGAGGAGAGAATAGGTGAACTAGAAGATAAAGTTATGGAGAAAGAGGAAGCTGAAAGAAAGAGAGATAAAAAAATCCAGGAGTATGAGGGGAAAATTAGAGAACTAAGTGATACACTAAAAAAAAATAATATACGCATAATTGGTATCCCAGAGGAGGAAGAGAGAGGGAAAGGTGCTGAAGGGGTACTTGAAGAAATTATAGCTGAGAACTTCCCTGAACTGGGGAAGGAAAAAGGCATTGAAATCCAAGAGGCACAGAGAACTCCCTTCAGACGTAACTTGAATCGATCTTCTGCACGACATATCATAGTGAAACTGGCAAAATACAAGGATAAAGAGAAAATTCTGAAAGCAGCAAGGGATACACGTGCCCTCACTTATAAAGGGAGACCTATAAGACTCGTGACTGATCTCTCCTTTGAAACTTGGCAGGCCAGAAAGGCTTGGCACGATATCTACAGTGTGCTAAACAGAAAAAATATGCAGCCGAGAATCCTTTATCCAGCAAGTCTGTCATTTAGAATAGAAGGAGAGATAAAGGTCTTCCCAAACAAACAAAAACTGAAGGAATTTGTCACCACGAAACCAGCCCTACAAGAGATCCTAAGGGGGATCCTGTGAGACAAAGTACCAGAGACATCACTACAAGCATAAAACATACAGACGTCACAATGACTCTAAACCCCTATCTTTCTATAATAACACTGAATGTAAATGGATTAAATGCGCCAACTAAAAGACATAGGGTATCAGAATGGATAAAAAAACAAGACCCATCTATTTGCTGTCTACAAGAGACTCATTTTAGATCTGAGGACACCTTTAGATTGAGAGTGAGGGGATGGAGAACTATTTATCATGCTCCTGGAAGCCAAAAGAAAGCTGGAGTAGCCATACTTATATCAGACAAACTAGACTTTAAATTAAAGGCTGTAACAAGAGATGAAGAAGGGCATTATATAATAATCACAGGGTCTATCCACCAGGAAGAGCTAACTATTATAAATGTCTATGCGCCAAATACCCGAGCCCCCAGATATATAAAACAATTACTCATAAACATAAGCAACCTTATTGATAAGAATGTGGTCATTGCAGGGGACTTTAACACCCCACTTACAGAAATGGATAGATCATCTAGACACACAGTCAATAAAGAAACAAGGGCCCTGAATGATACATTGGATCAGATGGACTTGACAGATATATTTAGAACTCTGCATCCCAAAGCAACAGAATATACTTTCTTCTCGAGTGCACATGGAACATTCTCCAAGATAGATCATATACTGGGTCACAAAACAGCCCTTCATAAGTTTACAAGAATTGAAATTATACCATGCATACTTTCAGACCACAATGCTATGAAGCTTGAAATCAACCACAGGAAAAAGTCTGGAAAACCTCCAAAAGCATGGAGGTTAAAGAACACCCTACTAACGAATGAGTGGGTCAACCAGGCAATTAGAGAAGAAATTAAAATATACATGGAAACAAACGAAAATGAAAATACAACAATCCAAACGCTTTGGGATGCAGCGAAGGCAGTCCTGAGAGGAAAATACATCGCAATCCAGGCCTATCTCAAGAAACAAGAAAAATCCCAAATACAAAATCTAACAGCACACCTAAAGGAAATAGAAGCAGAACAGCAAAGGCAGCCTAAACCCAGCAGAAGAAGAGAAATAATAAAGATCAGAGCAGAAATAAACAATATAGAATCTAAAAAAACTGTAGAGCAGATCAACGAAACCAAGAGTTGGTTTTTTGAAAAAATAAACAAAATTGACAAACCTCTAGCCAGGCTTCTCAAAAAGAAAAGGGAGATGACCCAAATAGATAAAATCATGAATGAAAATGGAATGATTACAACCAATCCCTCAGAGATACAAACAATTATCAGGGAATACTATGAAAAATTATATGCCAGCAAATTGGACAACCTGGAAGAAATGGACAAATTTCTAAACACCCACACTCTTCCAAAACTCAATCAGGAGGAAATAGAAAGCTTGAACAGACCCATAACCAGCGAAGAAATTGAATCGGTTATCAAAAATCTCCCAACAAATAAGAGTCCAGGACCAGATGGCTTCCCAGGGGAGTTCTACCAGACATTTAAAGCAGAGATAATACCTATCCTTCTCAAGCTATTCCAAGAAATAGAAAGGGAAGGAAAACTTCCAGACTCATTCTATGAAGCCAGTATTACTTTGATTCCTAAACCAGACAGAGACCCAGTAAAAAAAGAGAACTACAGGCCAATATCCCTGATGAATATGGATGCAAAAATTCTTAATAAGATACTAGCAAATCGAATTCAACAGCATATAAAAAGAATTATTCACCATGATCAAGTGGGATTCATTCCTGGGATGCAGGGCTGGTTCAACATTCGCAAATCGATCAACGTGATACATCACATTAACAAAAAAAAAGAGAAGAACCATATGATCCTGTCAATCGATGCAGAAAAGGCCTTTGACAAAATCCAGCACCCTTTCTTAATAAAAACCCTTGAGAAAGTCGGGATAGAAGGAACATACTTAAAGATCATAAAGGCCATTTATGAAAAGCCCACAGCTAACATCATCCTCAACGGGGAAAAACTGAGAGCTTTTTCCCTGAGATCAGGAACACGACAGGGATGCCCACTGTCACCGCTGTTGTTTAATATAGTGCTGGAAGTTCTAGCATCAGCAATCAGACAACAAAAGGAAATCAAAGGCATCAAAATTGGCAAAGACGAAGTCAAGCTTTCGCTTTTTGCAGATGACATGATATTATACATGGAAAATCCGATAGACTCCACCAAAAGTCTGCTAGAACTGATACATGAATTCAGCAAAGTTGCAGGATACAAAATCAATGTGCAGAAATCAGTTGCATTCTTATACACTAACAATGAAGCAACAGAAAGACAAATGAAGAAACTGATCCCATTCACAATTGCACCAAGAAGCATAAAATACCTAGGAATAAATCTAACCAAAGATGTAAAAGATCTGTATGCTGAAAACTATAGAAAGCTTATGCAGGTAATTGAAGAAGATATAAAGAAATGGAAAGACATTCCCTGCTCATGGATTGGAAGAATAAATATTGTCAAAATGTCAATACTACCCAAAGCTATCTACACATTCAATGCAATCCCAATCAAAATTGCACCAGCATTCTTCTCGAAACTAGAACAAGCAATCCTAAAATTCATATGGAACCACAAAAGGCCCTGAATAGCCAAAGTAATTTTGAAGAAGAAGACCAAAGCAGGAGGCATCACAATCCCAGACTTTAGCCTCTACTACAAAGCTGTCATCATCAAGTCAGCATGGTATTGGCATAAAAACAGACACATAGACCAATGGAATAGAATAGAAACCCCAGAACTAGACCCACAAACGTATGGCCAACTCATCTTTGACAAAGCAGGAAAGAACATCCAATGGAAAAAAGACAGTCTCTTTAACAAATGGTGCTGGGAGAACTGGACAGCAACATGCAGAAGGTTGAAACTAGACCACTTTCTCACACCATTCACAAAAATAAACTCAAAATGGATAAAGGACCTGAATGTGAGACAGGAAACCATCAAAACCTTAGAGGAGAAAGCAGGAAAAGACCTCTCTGACCTCAGCCGTAGCAATCTCTTACTCGGCACATCCCCAAAGGCAAGGGAATTAAGAGCAAAAGTGAATTACTGGGACCTTATGAAGATAAAAAGCTTCTGCACAGCAAAGGAAACAACCAACAAAACTAAAAGGCAACCAACGGAATGGGAAAAGATATTTGCAAATGACACATCGGACAAAGGGCTAGTATCCAAAATCTATAAAGAGCTCATCAAACTCCACACCCGAAAAACAAATAACCCAGTGAAGAAATGGGCAGAAAACATGAATAGACACTTCTCTAAAGAAGACATCCGGATGGCCAACAGGCACATGAAAAGATGTTCAACGTCGCTCCTTATCAGGGAAATACAAATCAAAACCACACTCAGATATCACCTCACGCCAGTCAGAGTGGCCAAAATGAACAAATCAGGAGACTATAGATGCTGGAGAGGATGTGGAGAAACAGGAACCCTCTTGCACTGTTGGTGGGAATGCAAACTGGTGCAGCCGCTCTGGAAAGCAGTGTGGAGGTTCCTCAGAAAATTAAAAATAGACCTACCCTATGACCCAGCAATAGCACTGCTAGGAATTTATCCAAGGGATACAGGAGTACTGATGCATAGGGGCACCTGTACCCCAATGTTTATAGCGGCACTCTCAACAATAGCCAAATTATGGAAAGAGCCTAAATGTCCATCAACTGATGAATGGATAAAGAAATTGTGGTTTATATACACAATGGAATACTACGTGGCAATGAGAAAAAATGAAATATGGCCTTTTGTAGCAACATGGATGGAACTGGAGAGTGTGATGCTAAGTGAAATAAGCCATACAGAGAAAGACAGATACCATATGGTTTCACTCTTATGTGGATCCTGAGAAACATAACAGAAACCCATGGGGGAGGGGAAGGAAAGAAGAAAAAAAAAAAAAAGAGGTTAGAGTGGGAGAGAGCCAAAGCATAAGAGACTGTTAAAAACTGAGAACAAACTGAGGGTTGATGGGGGGTGGGAGGGAGGGCAGGGTGGGAGGGAGGGCAGGGTGGGTGATGGGTATTGAGGAGGGCACCTTTTGGGATGAGCACTGGGTGTTGTATGGAAACCAATTTGACAGTAAATTTCATATATTAAAAAATAAAAAAAATAAATAAATAAAAAAATTAAAAAAAAAAACCAATAGAATGGATAAATTATGACATAAACACACAATGGAATACTATACAGCAAAGGACATAAATTGACTACAACTACAGATAATAATATTCATAATTCTTACAAATACATTGGATGAAAGAGTCCAGAACTAAAAAGAATGCATACTGTGTAATTCTATTATAGTTGACAGATACCTAATTAAGTGGTAAAAGTATAAATATAAGTAATTTATCACTTTACGTGTATTTGTAGGAGGGCAGGAGATGGTTAGGGTTTGGAAGGAGCTTGTTTAAGATCTATGTGCTAGTAAGAGCCTACACCTTGAAATAAGAGTTGTTTGATGTATATTTGCCTTATAATTCATTGAGGTGAACATTTGTATTTTATGTACTGTCTGTGTAGCTGTTTTATTTCAAGACCAAAAAGAGATTTAAAAAATAGGAAAGAAATAATCACTGTGGGGGTGTCTGGATGGCTGAGTTGGTTAACCGTCTGACTCTTGATTTCCGCTCACTTCATGATATTGTGGTCATAAGATAGAGCCACGCTCAGCGCGGAGCCTGCTTGGGATTCTCTCTATGCCCCCTCCCCCCTCTGGTTGTTATATGGAAAATGGACTTGAGGAGTACAGAATGGAAAGAGGGAAATAGGAGAAGTTTGCTATTGTCTGTGTGACACATGGTGGTGGTGTGGACCAGAATGATGGCCAGGGAAATAGTGCTAAGTGATTGGATTCCAGACACAATTTGGCGGTAGAGTTAATGAGATTCATTAATGGACTGTATGAGTAGACTGAGTCTTATTCCCTTCCAAAAGAAGGCATGAAGTATATCATCTTGGTTTTTTTTAATCTTTTTTAAAAATTAATGTTTATTTATTTTTGAGAGAGAGAGAGAGAGCATGAGTGGAGGAGGGCACAGAGAGAGGGAGACACAGAATCTGAAGTGGGCTCCAGGCTCTGAGCTGTCAGCACAGAGTTCCACGTGGCGCCCGGGCTCACGAACCACGAGATCATGACCTGAGCCAAAGCCAGACGCTTAACAACTGAGCCACCCAGGCGCCCCAGCTTCTTGGCTTTTAGACTGAGTAACTGTACAGTTATGGGGCCACTAAGATGGTGAAGAATATGGAAAGAAAAGTTTGGAAGAAATCATAAATTCATTTTTGGAGTTTTTATGAAAAGAAGGCTGTGGAGACCAGGGCAAAATCTCAGGGCACTCTGGAGAAAGTAGTGCCATGGAAGGAAAGAGAAGTGTTTGAAGAAGGAGAAATTAGTCAAGCAAGGTGAAGACAGAGGAAGGACTTTTGAGTTGGGCGAGATAAAGATTACTAGTAATTGTTGCAAGAGCAGTTTTGTTGGAGGTGGTGGTAGGGATATAAGCCTGTTTGAAGTGAGTCAAAGTGAGGAAGTTAAGAGTGCAAGAACTGACCATTCTTAAGACATTTTGGGTGAAAATAAGATAAAATAGTGCAGTAGCTAGGCAGAGACATTGGTTCAAAACATTTTTTTTAATAAGGAAGAAACAAGGACCTATTTCTAGGTTGATGAGAATAACTCAATGAAAGGAAAATGGTAATGCAGAAGAAAGATGGAATACTTCCAGGGATCAAGTCCTTGAGCAGAAAAGAGGTTATGGGTTTTATTGAGCATCCATTATGTGGCAGCCTTTGTTCAAGGAACTACAGGTATTCAGCATAAAAATTCATGTTCTGCCTTCAAGGACAGCACAGAGCACTAGGGGAGAGAGATATGTAAACTAACAATTGCAACACAGTTTGCTGCTAATATACAGGAATGCATGGAATACTTCATTACAGATCTCCTAAGTAAGTCTTGGAAGCAGTGAAGACTTTCTCAAAGAAATTACACTTAAGCTGAATCTTAAACGGTTTATTTAAATCTAAACAAATGTGAGAAGGATAATACAATAAAGGTTCTCTTGTAACTTTCCCCACTCTCCCCACTAAACTTCCCAGTTTTACCATTTGTCACAGTATCCCTGCCTCCAAACATGCATGGGTAAAGATGCCCTCACATCACAATACCTGGCATTTGTCTAACATGTCATGCTACCTTATGATGCACAAGCTGTTGGTGTTCTGTGACGTGTTCTGTCCTTTCTGGTGAACTACTCATCTTTCAAGACTCAGGTTAAAATCCACTTACTCTTTAATACCCTATTTAACTGTATAGGCGAAAGAAGTTGCTCTTGCCTCTGTGCTCCTGTGGCACTTTATAAGTGTCTCTGTGGCATGGGGGTGATTGTGATTTTTTAGGGAGAGAATTGCTGAGTGGTTGCAAGTATGGACTCTGGTGTGAGGCTCCCTGAGTCAAACTGTAGCTTTGCCATTTACCAGCTGTGTCACCTTGGGCAAGTTCCTTAATCTATATGCATCCCAGTTTCCTCCTTTCTAAAATGGGAATAATAAAACTAACCTGCTAGAGTGGAAATGAGAGCTCAGAAAAAAGGGGACGGTGCAGAGGACACCCAAGAAGAAATTTTCAGAGCTTGTGATTTGCTGCATGTCTGCCCAGCTTCCCCTTGACCAGCCTTGTCCGTGTTCCCTGGAGAATCTACATGTTGGAAGGAAAATTGGTCCTGGTTTCTAACTTTGCAAACATAATTGCATTGACTATGAATTATTTGTGATTCTAGAAATGAAACTGGTTTTATTTTTGACAAGATCTTTTTTGTTCTCTGCATCTTTTTTATTTTTTTAAGTGTACTGTCCATTTTGCCAATTTGTTTCCATAGAAACCACTGAAAATTTACAGCTTGTTTAAGTGGGTCTGAGAAAAGGCACAGGTTGTTGTGGGTATAAAAGGAGTTTATACTGCAAAGCACTTAGAGCAGCATCCGACATGTGAAAAATGCTCAATAAATTTTAGGTATTATTTCTATAATTATATATGTTTTCCCCTATGATGATAAGAATAGCTCTTATTTATATTATATATATATATAAATCTTCCACCACCCAGCCATTTCTACCATCCAGCCATTTGCCCTGCATGATGTGAAGGAGCTCAAAAAAGATACATCGTAAGGGATAAATGAATAAATTTCTCTCCCCTCTCCTCAACTGGTTTATAGCAAGGCTCTTTTCCTGGTGGGCTTTTTTCCTTTGGGCTTTGCATACTTTTGGACATAAAGCATTCATGGCATAGTGCTGTTTGAATGATTTTTAAAAAGTACTGGCTGCTAAAGATTCCTGAAATTTCGGGAATATAAGGAGAGAAGGTACATTAAATCCTTTATACATTAATGTGGTTGCTAACAGAATCAAAGGTTGCTAAAATAAAACTTGAAACTCAAAGGATTGAGTTTCCTTCTTTGCTAGGGGATCCCTTCTCAACATCCCTGACCAATGGTCAGGCCATTTATGCTTTACTTAAAAGTGGCTAATCAGGAAACTTATTTCTGTGGAGAATGCAGACACTGGATGCCAGGGTGGAAGTAAGAGAGAACCAAAGAGAGGGGTAAAGGGCAGAGAAGATGAAAAGAGGGGACACTCTGAGCAACAGGTCCAGATCTTGTGAGTTTGCCTGCAGGCCCTGCCCTACTTCCTCTTGGCCAGCCTGGCCTAACTTGTTTGAAGAAAGTGTCATGTATGTATTAGAAGGAAAATTGGTCCTGATTTCTATCTTTTGAAATCATAAGTTGTAATGACAAGTGACATGCGTGTGATTTTGTAAAGGAAGCTGGTTTTATTTTTTGATAAGGTCCTTTATGTCCTTTGTGTCTCTCCTCTCTTTTTTTTCAAATGCACTGTCTGTTTTGCCAGTTCGTTTCCATGGACACCATTGGCAATTTATAGGTTATTTAAGTGGATTTGAGAAGAGGCAGTAGTAATAAATAAAGCCTTGACATGGGCTATAAATAGCAAGAGTGCTCTAGACTGCCCATCTTCCATCTGTCTACTTACCACTTAGCAAATCAAGTTTACAATAATAATTTAAAGAACACTAGACTTTTTTTTTTTCCTGGTTGTCAATGGTAGGAGGGAGGTGACCCTTGTCAGTCTCTATCTTTTTGTGTATTATAATGGAAGTTGTGGCCAGTCTAAGGAGAAGGGGGCATTTTCACTGGTTGGCATCTGGCCCACACCCAGCTCTTGGTACTTATTTTTCTCAGAGCAACTAGGGAAACTGTGGCTCTTAAAATGATTGCAAAAAGCAGGGAATAAAGAGCTAGAGGTTTTGTCCTTTTCAATGATAGTGAAGGGGGTAGATGGAGCAGGGAAGTGGTAGTTGCTAAGAGCTTCAACAGATGGACATCAAGACAGAGACAATCTCTGTCTTACAGGGGACCATCGCCATAGCATCCATAACAGAGGAGTCAAAGCAAGGAGAGCAGGAGAGCTGGGCCCCAAAGACTGACTGGCTCAAAAGAATAGGGTTTCTTCCATTCAGATAAGTGTATCTCCTACTCCATTTCCACCCATGCCCTCAATAACCATGATATGTAGGTACCATTTCTAATTGCTCAGGTTTAAATTAGGTGGGAGATGTAAAGAAGGCTAATATTCATAAGAAATAAAAGAAGAAAATGATTAACAAAGCGAGAAAAGATAGGAATGGAGATACATAGGCATAGAGACAGAGGGATAAAATTCAAGACTGTTGAAGGAAAAAAAAATCAATAAATTCTAATCATAAATATTTTAAGATTGACTAATAAAAAATATCAGGGATTGTCTATCTACCATTTTTCCAGCCTCCTTCTAGGCACAAGGGGGAAAAAAAATGAAGGTCAAAATTTCTTCCCTGGAAAATTTACAATAGATGAAGAAATGCTGTGGTCAAATGGTTTGGAAAATAAAGTTGAAGAAAATGGTTCATATTCTGGTATGGCAATGAGATCACCAGGTTAACTTTAGTAATCACACCAATTTCCTAGTTTGGTTCTAATACTTAGTTGGGATCTTACTTATCAATACGAAGAGGTGACAGAATTGAGGAGCTAAGAAGAGACTGATTGCCATGCCAGACCACTTAAAGATGTTCCCATCAACTACATGTTCTCCTTAGCTCAGTGTGTAAGAGGGGTGGAATCTAGAGAAATTGTGTCTGGTTTGTTTCCACATACACACAGACGAGAATCTCTAGGAAGTATGGAGATGGCCCTCTTACAGTATACAGCACTGAAATAAATACAATTTAATGGTGTGTTTTAAAGGGTACTAAAATACGTTATTTATCAATTTTGGTAGCTTGAAATTAGACTGTTATTATATGAGGTAAGGGGCTCTGAGTAAGTGAAGTAACAGAATAATTGAAAAGATTTTTGGGGCCTTTGTGTACATTAATGATGAGGATAATTAGATAGAAATTAAAGTCTAATGGAGGGGTCTAAACCTCACTGAGGAGCAAGAGAAACTTCAAAAAGGACTGGTAAAGGTGGATCACCCTTATAAGAAATCCAAGGAACAAGCCAAGTAGACCAAGTGGATAATATATCCAGTGAATGATGTACTTTTATACAAGATGTTAAGAAACTTGTCTATTGACAGTTTCACCAGCTAGACAGAAGACACACAAACAGATGAATAGCCGGATAAATATTGCATATAGTAATTATGCACCAGCTATAAATATGGTGAGTTGATGTTTTCTGCCCTCAGGGATGTGCAGTTAAGATTAGGATAGCGATTTTGATGAGAAAGGAATCAGAACTCAGGGAATCTGAGTTCAGAATTTTAAATAGCCCTGGAGACTGGGTCATCATAATAAAGCATTATACACCACCAAGGAGAATTTTATTTTCCTGTGTTATTCCCCTGAGGTTTGCATGCGAAGAGGAAGTTAAGATTCTTTCCTGCCGCTTTTGTTTCTAGCAGCAAGATTCCTTGGGCTATGATGTCCATTTGTGTTACAGTATTTAGCCACAGGCAATCTGGTCTGGTTGCTTTTTTATTTGCTTGGATGCTCCATTGAAGTAATAATAAGATTAGCTCAAAAAAACCAAACATCTTGACCCCTGTCTTTGCTAAAACTTCTCTATATGTTTGGGAAGTGTAAAATCTGAAGGTAAATCCTGTGGTATAGGAAGGAAAAAAAACCCTAGGTGCACCTCAGAAAGTTATATCTCTGCTAGTGATTTATGTTTTCTGCTTTGTAAACTGTGATAGAAATATGGTCTTAGATATAAGGATAAAGTATAATATCCTAGTGTTCAAAATATATATCCCCAGTGCAAAATTCCTACACTCTGAGTTGCTGTGATCTTGGTTAACTGTTTCCTTTCTTTAACTCTTTAAAAATCTGTTTCTTGTTACTATTTGACACTTATAGGTCAACACTGATCCTAAGAAGTAGCTGCCCTTCCTCAATTTTTGTAAAAGAAATGAGTAAAGGAAGTGGTTCTCACTGGTAGGTGATTTTACCTATTGTGGATTAGTCCAGGCTTAGTCCAGAGGGGAGGAGAATCAGGACCCCTGGACTCATGCTCACATTGTAACTTCTTGTATGTTCCACTGCGGGAGTTCTTCAAGATGAGAGTGATTATTACATATCTCCACTCAAAAATATTTCTTTGGTTCCTTACCACTTGCTGGTTTGAGTCTAGATTTCTTACCATGGTATCCAAAGCCCTTCATAATATGGCCCCAACCATGCTAAGCCTTACTGTACCTTTCTGTCCACTGATCACTCATCCCTAGAATCACCTCCAGCCCACCACACCTTCATTTCTTTTTGCCTTTAAATATTCTGCCTTCTCTGCTTGGAATACTATTATTCTGCTCTCTCTATCATACACCCTCTCCAAGTCTACTTGATCTACTCATTCTCAAAGATGAGCTTAAAAGTTACCTCTGTGAAGTCCTCCTAAATGACTCTTTTGATACTGATGTAATAAAACCCATTGATTTGTTTCTTTTCTAATAAACTGGTTCACTCAAGGTTAAGGATGGTTTCTCATTGGCCTTATCTTCCCCCAGTGCCTACCAGAATTCCTAACACATACTAAGCACTCAGTAGGAAAAGAAGTGTGGAAATAATGGATAGATACTAGTAGAATACAAATACTTACTTAAAAAGAAAGATACCATATGTTTTCACTCATGTGGATCCTGAGAAACTTAACAAAAGACCATAGGGGAGAGGAAGGGGGAAAAATAAGTTACAGAGAGGGAGGAAGGCAAACCATAATAGACTCTTTTTTTTTCTTCTTTTTTCCAACGTTTTTTTTTTTTTTTATTTATTTTTGGGACAGAGAGAGACAGAGCATGAACGGGGGAGGGGCAGAGAGAGAGGGAGACACAGAATCGGAAACAGGCTCCAGGCTCCGAGCCATCAGCCCAGAGCCTGACGCGGGGCTCGAACTCACGGACCGCGAGATCGTGACCTGGCTGAAGTCGGATGCTTAACCGACTGCGCCACCCAGGCGCCCCCATAATAGACTCTTAAATACTGAGAACAAACTGAGGGTTGATGGGGTGTGGGGGTGAGGGGAAAGTGGGTGATGGGCATAAAGGAGGGCACTTGTTAGGATGAGAACAGGGCAGCTGTTAGTGTTGTATGGAAATCAATTTGACAATAAATTATATTTAATGTAAAAAAATAAGAGCAATGCATTAAAAATTACATATGTATTTTTGAACATGTGATTCATATTTAATTTACTCAATTATTTTATCCGTATTTACTTTGTCACTGGAAAGTAAAAAAAAATAAATTCAAAAGAAAATCATGGGGCACCTGGGTGGCTCAGTCGGTTAAGTGTCCAACTTTGGCTAAGGTTATGATTTCGCGGCTTGTGGGTTCCAGCACTGCGTGGGCTCTGCTGACAGCTCAGAGCGTGGAGGCTGCTTTAGATTCTGTGTCTCCCTCTCACCCTGCCCCTTCCCTGCTCATGCTCTGTCTCTCTCTCACAAAAATAAGTAAACATTAAAATTTTTTTGAAAATAAATGCAAAAGAGAATCACAAAGTGTAATCTTTATTGTTAATCCATAGAAGAACTTCAGATTTACATGAAATGGATAATTCTTTTGATTATCTATTCCTGCATTATAAGCTACTCTAAAACCTAGAGGCTTAAAATGAAAATTAATTATGTCATTCAAAATCTTGTGGGTCACAAACTCAGGAAGGATTTGACTGGATGATTGGTTCCTGCAGTTGGAGAATCTCCCCCAAGATAGCTGCTTTATACATAAGCAGTTCAGTGCTCTTTGCCCTGTCTCTCTCCATGTAACCTCTCTTCCTCCAGGGCATTTTCACCTGGCTTGTACTTCTCACCTGATGCTCTCTGAGTGCTGTACTTCTTCCCTGGTGGCTGCCTCCCAGAGACAAGAAGGGGATGCTCCCAGGCCAGTCAAGGACTATCCCTAGAACTGGCACTGGCCACTTTCTCCACACTGTAGTGGTAAAAGGAGACACAGAGTCCAGATGGATTCAATGGGGTGGAGAAATGGACACCACCTCATAATGGGATGTGACAAGATTTCTTACAAGAAAAGCATGTGAGGTGGAGAATATTTCTGCATCTGTCTTTTGGAAACATAACCTATGATGTAATTACTATATGTTTGATAAATCAGTGCCTATGGGACCTGGTCATAAAAATCAAATAACTATAAATGTTCAATGATTCTTACTGTGATAAGGCTTAACTTAATGTAAGCTGTTTTTTGTAGTCAGTCTCTCTGCCATACACATGGAATCTCTAAGGAAGGAAAGGGAAACCTAACCTTTTATCCTCATCTCGATCTTTTGATCCCATTTATCTTATCTAACTTACTACATAATCACAATTGAGAGGAAGTTGTATTTACCCTTCTAGAACACATTTCCCAAAAAGGTGGCTTTAGGTAAATTCATGAGTAATAGATACTCTGAGTTAAAAACTAGAAGTGTTAGAGGTAGATCCCTAACCATTGAGGCTGACAGTACATAGAGCAAGGCTTTTCAAGCTATAAGTTGTGACCCTATTAGCAGATCATGAAATCAGTTTAGTGGGCTGGAGCCAGTAGTTAAAAATAAAAAGAAATTGAATGGAATGCAAAGTCTCAGTTACACATATACATAAATATGTATAAGTGTGTTTTTTGCATGTGTGTGGGGGTATTGTAGTACAGTACAAACTCTATTTCTAACTGTGAGCCACAGTCAAAAATGCTTTTAAAGCTGCTCAATAGAATATCTGTGTCCTCTTGTGAACCCTCTCTTGGTTCCACTTTGAAAGGCAAAACATAGGACTAGAGAGACCACTGGTTTGATCCAGCATGGCATTTCTGATATTCTTATGAAAAATATTTTGTTTGGGGACCAGAATGACAAATAGCTCAGAGTTCAATAGAAACATCATTTTCTAAGAGAAGAAATTGCTTTATGGACAGTGTACAGCAAAATAAAATATCTCACCTCCACAGCTTATGCCCTCTGTCGCCTATAAAGAATTTTTACAGAAGATTTTTTTCTTTGCCTCTTTTCAAACTTATATTTGGTTGAATAGATTTCCCAAGAGTTTAATTCTTCATCTATCCAATGTTTCTGACCCTTGACAGGCTACAAGACATGGGACAGGTTAGGTCCTGAAGCACTGAGAAATACCTGGGTGTGCAGTAGTTGGACTGGAAAGCTCTCTCTGCACCATCATCAGCACAAGTGTGGGGGTTGGTCAAAGAGATGTTTCTTCTGACTCAGATCTTTTACATGTCACTCAGTCTTCTTCCCCCCTGACAAAATATTTCACCATTCCTGCCCATCCACAGCCGTAAAAGCACAATAGTTTTATTCTAGTATCTATTCTTGTCTCTCCGTATCAAGCCTCTTTAAGATTATGATTTGCTATGAATAATAAAAAGTGCTTTTCAGATATACTTTTTAATTTAATATTGAGAACAAACTTAAGTGCTGGTTATAATAAATATTTTCATTTTAAAGTTGGAGAAGTTAAGGCTCAGGGAGGTTAAATGACTTGTTAAAGGTCGTATGCATATATTAAACAGCAGGCTCAAAACTTGACTTTTGACTCCAAATCCTCTATCACACTGCCCTTGCCCACAGAAAAATGGGCCTGAACTAGCTCTCTGGACTTGTGCAATTTTCTTATTTTATTTTAAGTTTCTTTCCTAAGGATGCCTTTAGGGCATTTATCCATTTATTGGCCCAGCTCTCACAATCAAGAGATAGTTCAAATTCTGCCCTACTTCTAAAAGTCAAAGTGAGTGTAAAAAAAAAAAATAAAAGTGATATAGGGGAAAGTATCCAATTATGGCCAATGAGAAATATTTAACATAGACACTTTGTCTGTCTTGGGCTTGTCAAATTTCTGTACCTTTGCTTGACCCTTGATTTGGGCTGTTGAGCCCCCAAAGTATTGGTAGGGGATTAAAATAAGGAGACATCATACGACCCACCTATGTTGTTCTTAGAGATACACATTCTTTAAGGTTATGTAATGTGTGAAGAAGTAGTAGAGATTTTGGTTGGACATTTTTGGTGTTGATTTTCCAAGCGCCTTAGGAACTTGTCAGTTTAGTGTAACCAATGTAAGTTAACCAGGAAGTGTTCTTCTGTGCTATGGGGTGAATTATATCTCATTAGCTAAATAAGCTAGGCACAATTATAACATAACAAGCTACATTATTATACACTGTGTTACAGTACTAACTTCTCTTTCTTAATCAATAGTGGTGAAGCTTTCATCTCTATGTGAGCCAGAGTAATGTCTCTCTGTTCTCATCTTTCATACAGTTCTTTTATATATATACATATAAATATAAATATATAAATATAAATATATAAATATATATACATTGTTTTTTATATTAGTGCACATCTGGATAAAAGTAGGAATATCCTAATATTAGGGCTGATACCCTAATTACAGATATAATTCATATGTCACAGGCCCAAATAGTCTATAAAATAATGACACAATTACATTGATACTCAAATTATTGTAAAGACTTCCCATCCTGCTTAAGTTCAGGAAGTTTACTCTTTTTGCCATACTGTTCTTCCCCAGAGTCTGCCTATAGTTTCTCCACAAATCAGCTTGATGTTTCCTTCCTGTCTCAGCCACCTCTGGCTCCTGACTGTCTCTCTGAGCCTATCACTGTTTGCCTTCCTTTAAGTTCACCTGTTCCTCCTGTACTGCCATTTCTAGGCAAGTGGACACTGGTAATACCTCTGTTCTGGCCTATAGAGGGGACGAGGCTTTCTCCTGACTTACTTCCTAGGATGTCTGGCCAGGTTCTCCAACTACTGCAATGCTTTAATTCATAAAGACTGTCTACACAAGTTAGATTTCAGAGTTCCTTGGTGGACACATTCTCTGCCTGGCTCCTTGATGTTCACCACATGACAGGAACAAGTTTATACAACCCTTATTTTCCACCAGGTACTGAAAATTTCCAGAGTTCTCTACACTTTAGAATCCAGACCCAGCAGAAATCCTGATTGAGAAAAAGAGCTGTCACTGCCCCTAAGAAACATGGTTAACACTTGATTTACCTCTGTGCAATCTAAGGGGCTTTGCAAACCATTCTCTCCTAGAACAGAGACTCCTTGCCCCAGAGGCAAACCCCAGAAGCACAAATGACTTATATCTTTTAAAATAGAGGTTTTTCCTGCTCTGAAAAAAATGGTTAAGGCAACTGGGTACCCCACGATGCAGAAAATTCTACATCTGGCTATTTGCAATTGCTCAGAGGTTCAAAATCTTCACAACTGTTTACATATAAACTATAGGCAGTTGTTTATGTGTTTGTGACTCTTGTAAGTTGAGTGTTTAAAAGTTAGGAGTACCAATGCACCTAGAATTTGGGAAATGGAGGAAGAGTATGTGTGTCCATGAACCCATTACTACCGATCAACTATATACATTTTTGAAATCCTCTCATTTGGTTTTTTTTACTCCCTACCACATGCACACAACCTCCCCATCCCACACCTACAAATAAGGTATAGAACATGTTGGTCTCTTATAATCAAAGGCACATTGTTCCTCTTCTGTCTCTTTCCTCTCAAATTCTAGAGCCTGAAGGTGAAATGGGGAAGTGGTTTTCCATGTCCCTGCCTGGCTGAAGTTCTGCTGGAAACTTGGAAGTCCACATTGATCAGATTATCCAAATAACAACAGAATTGCCAATTCATTTGTCAACTTGTTCCTTGTTCAGAGGATACCAATAAGAAGGGACTTACATTGTTTTCCCTAACATTTATTTCTATAACTTCCAAGATCCTCTCTGACCAGCTGAGATGGAACCCTGAGCCCGATTCCAATATGCACTTATACCAGATCGTGTCTTTGTGCCCATTCCCCACTGCCAATCATTCACAGAAGCATTGCCTATTTGGTTAAGAGGGAGCAGGTCTTGGGAAAGAGGATGAATAGGGATGCACAACTGAGGAAAAAGTTGTGATTCTAAAAAAATGTATAAATAAAAACACTAATTAGAAATGACTGAACACCTAAGAGGCAGGCTTTACTTTTGGATTATGTTTTCAGTGTATCTGCTTTATTCATGTGTTTCCCTCTCTCTCTCTCATGCACACACACAGAGCTAAACATAAATAATAAAAAGTCCTTTCATTACATAAGACCACTAAACCAACAACTAAACCAAGTTTACAGAGCAAATTCAGTATTATGACATTTTTCCTTACCTGGCACCCATGCTGATTTGCATTAGATGTGTAGCCTTTTGTAAGACTTACTAATATGAACAAGAATTTTGTTTGGTAGATTAGAATTTACAAGTCTTTAGTCAATTTCTCCCTCTTTCCTTCCCTTCTCCTTTCTTTCCTTCTCTCTTCTTCTTTAAAAAAAAGTCATTGAATGCCTACTACATATACAACACTATGTCAGTTTTGTGAAGGATTCTAAAAAGCATGAATTAAGATGTCTTTGCTCTCTTGGACACTGTAATATGGGAAAATAAAACAAATGAACAGGACATGTTAACTGTTGTATAATAATGATGATAATGATAAAAAAATTTATGTCACAAATTAGAGTATGTACCACTAAATGCCAAAAGGGCAGTACAGACTAGATCCCTCAGAGAAGGAACAGAGCGTGAGCTGAGGGAATATTTGACAGATGTGGTAGCACTGTAACAGAGCTTTTATGCAAATCTAAGCTTGGAATAAATGGAAATGAGGTAAAGGAATGCACTGCAGATAGAAAGAGTGTCTGCAAAGGCTCTTCCCATTGGGGAAGATCTGCTGGTTACTTCCTTAGAACAGAGACTATACCTTTTACTATTAAAGATCTAGCAAAGGGCCTGGAACCTTGGAGCATGTGGCAAATGCTGAATAAATGCTGTGTGCAAGGGTGAATTTCCAAATAAAGCCACAAGGGCATCCCTACTTAGCCCCTATATCTGAGGCTGTGTATTTTGATATGGAAAATTTATGGAACAAACTGTTTTATTTGTTTTGCTTTGCTTTGATTTTTAAGTCTACAACAGTCACTGTACACAGATGTTATGAGCCACTCTCTGGAAAGAGAATTGTTTTAGGGAGAGAGGGGTCATGAAGACAGGGATGCTGATTACTCATAACTTATTGATCGTAGCCCTCAAACAAGAAACCACCTGTGGTCCAGTGCTCTCCCCTTCTCCTTTCAAATAAAGTAATTGTTCGCAGTTTGAATGCTCATAAACTTCTCAATGAGTAACATCTTTCTTTTTCCTTTTTCTCCTAAACTTAGAATTAATATCTCTTTTGTTACAATCAAGGGACCATAAATCAGGACAAGATGACTTTTTCGATTCTAGCTCAACACCACAGACAATGGGTCTATGAGGGGAAATAGTCCCAAACCCACATCTGCCCAAGTTTCCACCTTTTGAGAACAAAACAAAACAAAACAAAACAAGAAAACAACCTTTCAAAATGTTCTTACTTCACGTAAGATTATAGTAGCTGCATAGGAAATAAAACAATTATATTCTCCACCCCTGAAACATTTTTTGTTCCTTATGGTGAACTTGGTTCAATTTAGATGGAGGGATTGTCCTTCATCCTTCCTGCTGGTAAATAATAATGTGCAATCTGATTGGTTCAGCTGTCAATAGTTTTACTGTTCTCTCCCAACAGCATAGATGCACGTATGCCCTAAAGTTTGAGATCATGTTGCTAATTTACCAGATTTATTGGGTTATTTTTTATTACATTCTTCAGGGGCAAAAATAGAAAAGAAAATCAATTTCTGATGCAACTTTAATCTAAATGAATACTCTTGGGAACTAATAGAAATAAAGCCATAAATTCAAAATGCATAAATGTGCTGGATTGTAGCGGGGGGGGGGAGGGTCAAGGGGGATTTGTTCAAGTCACTTAGACTTAACAACATCCACATTTCCCAGTGAAAAAAAATATAACAGGTAGTTACTGAAGTACGCAAACGTCAGGGAATTTTAGGACTAATTCCATTCAATTTCTTGCGTCTACAAAAATTATTAGGTAAACTTGATTTTATGTTGATGAGTTATGAAGCTTCAGGGCCCAGTGTGACCAGGGAAGTCTACCTGTGATATGACTATCATAATGTGGCTGCTGATCTTCCCAGCCTGCAGTCTCAGGCAGCTCTTCTCAGGGATGGTGGCTATGGCAGTGACTATGAACCTCAAAGAGGAGTTATCCTCCATGTTTTGTTTGCTTTTGTATCTATGGTGTCTAGAACTGTGCCTGGAACAAAGGAGGCCCACAGCAGGTGTTTGTTGAACTAACGATATCTTTTAATGACTGGTTTGAGCTCCTGCTGTGACTTTTCCTCTCTGAATTTACCGAATATGCATAGAACAAATGAATCACCAGAGAAAATAAAAGTACTATTTAACTTCCCTTCCTCTCTAACTTGGCTAGAAGTAGAAAGAAGAGCAGATTTTCTCTGTTTTCTCTACCAGAGCTTTATTTGAGTCCTTTATTTGATGAATTGCAGAATCCTCAAAAACTCCATTGCCTTTCTAAAGTGCTTTTTATTTTTTATTTTTAAATTTATTTTAGTGGCCTTTTCTAGCCTGATTCTTAATCCATGCACTGAAATCCTGTCTTTGGCCTAAGTTGACATCAGTGAAGCTGAATTGGTAACGTTCATGTCCAGAACACTCAGATATAAGTGGGAATTGGAAAATATGCCAGACTGAGCTATTTCCCACAGCGCATCATGCTCTCTCACCCTTGTGTCTTTGTAAAAGCTCTGCTTGGAACCTTAGATATGCTGGTTACTGCATATAAGTTCCACAACACTCAGCCCAGGGATTATGGGAACTAGAAAGGTTTTACTGCATTCCACTCTGGGATAGGGTCTTTCCCTTGAACTCCCACAAATCCCTATATGTTCACCAACTCTAGTACTTGCTTCTCTGTCTTAGGCTTCCAACTTCATTTTCCCCTGCATGCGTGCGTGTGCGTGCACACACACACTCACACAGAATTATAAACTTCTTGAAGACAGGGCATTTGTGAGTGTATTAATCTCTGTTATGTCTTTACCTAGCACAATATCTGACAGATATTAGGGTTGCAATACATGTTTTTGAATAAATGAATGAGGCTGTTCTAAAGAAATGATCCAATATGATTTTGATAAATAAAAACATGGTGGAAAGAGAGGAGGGCTGGAAAGACTGTTTCAGGTGTTTCATGGATTGATCTAATTTGTAAAATCAACTGAAGTCCTGGGTCAAAGGTAGTAGGCCTGGGTTCTCCAGTTACTGGGATGATGAGCATGACAGCCTCCTTTCCACAAACTATTCCCCTGAGAAAAATGGGATGACTCTCATCACTTTCCTGAGCATAGAGATGAACATGTGAGCATCCTCTGCACAGAGTTTTCTGGGCACAAGATATCAAGACCATACTCACAATAAAGGGAGAAGAGAACATTCTTAGGCCCTTATTTCCCTCTTCCAGCTTGAGTCTATGCCTGTGCTGAATCTGTCCAGATGGGATAATTGTCATCCATGTGAAAAAAAGTGAACCTCATAGACCCCAAATCTTTTACAACCCTGAAGGAAAAGATAATACTGTTTCCACCAGCTGTATTAACACTTAGGCCTTCTTGTCCAGATCTGTGCTGGATGCTATTCGGTTATTTGTGTGAAGTTGTCTGGGTGAACAGTGCCAAAGGATATGTGATCCAGTTCCTTCTCTTCCGGGGTCTAGAGATTACAATGTGGTCAAAGATAGAGAAAAGTATATATCTGTTATACATATATATTTTTTTAATTTAAAAAATTTTTTTCATTTATTTTTGAGAGAGAGACAGAGTGCACATAGGAGAGGGGCAGAGAAAGAGGGAGACACAGAATCCAAAGCAGGCTCTAAGTTCTGAGCTGTCAGCACTGAGCCTGATGCAGGGCTAGAACCCACAAACTGTGAGATTATGACTAGAGCCAAAGTTGGAAGCTTAAATGACAGCCTCCCAGGCGCCCCCTGTTATACATATTTATTAAAAATGTAGAGGGGTGCCTGGGTGGCTCAGTCAGTTAAATGTCCGACTTTGGCTCCAGTCACGATTTCACAGTTCATGGGTTCAAGCCCGCATCGGGCTCGGCACTGACAGCTCAGAGTGTGGAGCCTGCTTTGGATTATGTGTTTTCCTCTTTCTTTGCCCTTCCCCCACTCACACTCTGTCTCTCTCTCTCTGAAAAATAAATAAACATTATTTTTTTTAATTTAGATGAAATCCAATGTCATAAATGTATATTCAGCATGTTACTGGGAGTGGTACAGGAGAGAAAGATCAGTCGTGACTGACGTTATTAGAAATTGAGAAGTGAAATTGTTACACTCTTCAGGTCCCAAGAGTCTCCAGGTCCCTTTCATTCCTGTTATTACTTTCTCTCACCCATGCCTGTAGTCTTGCCTTCAAATTCATCAAATGACCTGAAACCTATCTCACAGCTGCTATCTTACCCCACTGTTTATCATGTTTGAGGATGATTTCAAGTTCTTTGTGGGAAACAACTGTTCCAAAACCTTGGATTCTTGGTTTTTTAATGTAGACAATCTTAGTGACATACCTACTCAGATGTATCTAGATCCCAATGTCACTAGAAGTGTTTCTACTCTAAAATACTAAATCTAAGGTCTGAGAGGATAAGAGGGAATAAGAAGAGTTCCAGAATAAGATATCAAGTAGAGGAGAAAGAGTTAGTAAAGGACACTGAGGAAGGAAGAAAACCAGAAACGCATGGTTTTTATTTTCACAAGAAAAACATGTTTTTTGGAGATAAGGTCGGGTTAACTGTGTCAAACGCTATCATGAAAATAATGACAGACAAATGGTTGTCGGGTTTGACAATATTAATATTATCGGTAACTTTGGGAATTACAAGTTAGAGCCTGGGAATGATATCCTAAACAGCACAGAGCTCCTAGGAAGGTACTGTTGACTGGAGGTAGAGGGGACAACAGAAAATGAAATGGCTTGTGCACCAGTGGGAATGTGATTTTTTACAAATCAACTAAGGAGTAGATTCTGGGAGAGTATTGAATTCTTCCTATCTTAAAAATATTGGGGTAGGGGATTAGCCTAAACAGAGCAGGAAAACCAAAACAAGTATCATTTGAGTAGAAACAGCCAAACAGTTGCATAGAACCACACAGGAATTCAAGTAGGGTCTAGAACTGAAACTAAATAATTCATGAACAGGGGTGTCTGGGTGGCTCAGTTGGTTAAGTGTGCAACTTTGGCTCAGGTCATGATCTCATAGCTCGTGAGTTCGAGCCCCACTTCGGGCTCTGTGCTGGCAGCTCAGTGCCTAGAGCCTGCTTCAGTTTCTATCTCAATCTCTCTCTTCCCCTTCTCTCTCTCTCTCTCAAATATAAATAAACATTAAAAATTATTTCCTGAATGTATGCTGGGCATTGTTTATTAAATAAAGAGGAGCTGAAAGCTGGGTCAAAGAAGGTATTTCAGGAGAGAAAAGAATGTATGTACTAAAGAAAGATTTGAGGCTGCTGAGGAACTCAATGGGTCAAAACTGATGTATGGTTTTTGTCACAAGGCAGAACAAATAAATGGAATGCATATAATCTCTCTCTTTAGCTGACCACAGCCTTACCTGTGTTCGGACTGTCAGTGTAATGTAGAGAGGGGAGAGGGATTAGTTAAAGCTTTCTCTCTTCTAAATTACAGTGTACCCTCAAGTACAATGTTGGTTTGGACCAACAAATGAATTCTTGGAGCCTCGATGTACTTGTAAATTGAGGGGTAATTTACTCAGTGAGTCATAGGAAACCATTTCTTTCTCATTTTTCCACTGACCTAAGGAACAATAATTCTCAAACTGACCAAACCCAGAACAAAGTTTGTTTCTGATAGACATGTATGTATGTATGTATGTATGTGTGTATATATATAAATATATATATATATATACACACATATACACACATATACATATGTACATATGTGTGTGTATATATATATATATATATATATATATATATATATATATGGAGCTATGTGCCCAGCAGAAGGAAACTTGAAATAGCAATATCCAGAAAAGATGTACTGTTGCGACTCCATCTTTAGCCTCATGCATTATGCCTTTGTTTTAAAAGATGCAGAAATCTAAGCAAGGAACTGGAACAATTTGCTCTGGACTGGTGACAAATCCTGTGGGCTGCTACATGGCAAGAGGAGTTATGTCATTGTCAACCCTCTCCTCTCTATTTTCTGATGTGTCAAGAGAATTCAATAACTGTTTTTTTTAATCTATGTGACCCTTTATTCAAACATGAATTGAATACCTACTATGTCGCTGGGTATAGAAAATAAAATTTGGATGACACAGTCTATGCCTTTGAGGAACTGACAGTCTAATGAAGGAGATAGAGTGTATCAATTGAAATAGTTGCAGGTGCTATTAACACATGAATAGTGCTTTTGGTGGATGTCTCTCCAATCTACATTTCACTTGCCTTACATTGGGCAGTGTGGAGGATGACTCTAGCCTTGGGATTGGGATTTGTCAGCCGTATCCACATTTATGTCTTCATTGGACTTTTTTTTTAAATTAGTATTTAGAGTGTCCCATCTATAATTCTGAAAGGACCTATAGACTTAATAAAGGTAGCAAATATTTAAAGCACCTCCCTTAAACCATGGGTAATCAAATCCATAAGGCAGGTTATTAAAACCATTTTCAAATGGTTAAACTGAGGTTCTGAGAGGTTAAATAAAATGTCTGATTCAGCGTGTTTCACAATCACCTAGGAGGCTTATGAAGACAGATTCTGAAACTTTCTTTTAGGAAGCTTAGCTTAAGATTAACAGTAAAAAGATGCATGGAATGAGTTTGGCAAACATAGATATTCTGCTTTTTTAAATAGGGTGACTGCATATCCCAGGATGTCTTTTTTATATCTTTTAATCTGATATATGGTAATTAGTTTTCCCTTTTCAAGGCTCAATAAATGCTGAATAGTGTTTGCTCTCCTAATTTCCCAGTTTTGGTACAGCCGCAGGACATCTTTAATGCATAGGTAACTTTTTGTCAGGTTAGGTTTCCCACCGACTCCCATATTCATTGCTTTTGTCATTTTAGGAAAACTTTCACTGACCATTGGAAAACAAAATAGCCCAGTAGAATAACATCCACAGCGTAGGATAAATCATGCTTACTCGACTCTGGCTGGGTGAAATGTTCATCTGGGACAGCCCTCACTGTTCATTTCAGAATGTGTGGTATCTCAATTCTAGGATGAAATTAAAATTCCTTTCTTTGCATCCTCAGCCGCTATCTTCAGGTCATTACTTCCAGAAGACCCTACCCACTTGACTTTACTCCATAGGCCCTCTAGCCAGCCAGAGAAATAGGCTTTCCGAGGGCATCATAAACCTGTGTGAAGCATCAGAAGCCACTGACGGTGGGCCTCTTGAGAGGGTGTTAAGAGATCACTAGCTGTTAGTTTTCTATTCTTTATCCAGTTATTAATATTTCTGCCAGGACTCAGCAATGACCTCTTCCTTTTCTCCCTTGGGTGAGCTGTTTTATCTCCTCCTTCTTTCCACTCTATTTTTTCCTTCTGCTGTGTTCCTTGATCTATTTATTTCCTCCATTCCCATTCAGTGTGTGTTTTCCTTTGGGCAATTGTCCTGAATTATTTAATAGTCATTCTATTTTTCTCTCCTGTTTGCTCCTTCCCCTTGCTTCCTTCTCTTTATTGGTTTGTTTAGGTCTCTTTTGCTCTACTGTACAACTCACCCAGCAATCCTTATCTTTCTCCCCATAAATCATGGGGAGAAGATTGTGTGAGGACACTAGGCAGGAGAGATTCAGCCCTAGGTAGGTGGACAGGGGAGGAGCATGCATCAGTGACTGGTTTTCAGGATGTAACAGATTTGATCATTTTTCAGAGAACACAGCAGGTAGCTTGTAATTGGTAACAAAGACGCATCTTTTCATCGTGTTTGCTAGACTGTACCAAACTTGGGTTCACTCTGTCTGCGGTCTTCATACTTTTCCACTGAGCTTTTCTCTTGGCAGCTCTGGGTATAGGTAAAAGGAAAATAATTTTGTTATTAATTAAAACTTTATTCTAATTTTTCAATATTTTCATGGTTGTTAATAGCTGGAAAAACAGCTTTCAAAAGGAGGAAATTCTTTTACCTACAGGTCCACACAAATACACATATCCACATACACATTTGTGAAACTTGTGACATTAGATGAGTTAGTCCTTTGGTGACCTGTTTATAAATCCTTCACCCGCACCCCTGCGAGGGTGGGGGGGGGGTCTCTCCATAGAAAGTAACTATTGTCTCTTCCTCCAGTCAGGAAAAAGAGGATCATAGGATAAATTTGTTAAGTATACATCACGATTCCTACAGGGAAGATCGCATTTAAGAAAGGTACAAGCAGGAGGGCTGAACCTAAAGAAAGATCTTCTATAAAGTCTTCTGGGATGCCAGTGTGGGAGACACTTTTGGGATAATGCCACATTGATATTTCCCAAACCTTTGCTGTTACTTTTCTCTACTTGTGCAGTAAACTGAGGAGTCGTCAGCCATGTTCCTTGTGATATCCTCTGTCGATTGCTATTTAGACTGTTTTTTTGGAGTAACTTTGTCATAGGGATGCTAACTATTTAGATACTCGTTAGGTTTTCTTTACTCAAGTATAAAACTAGTTATTCTGACTTATTTACTTATTCCTTCAACCAATATTTGTTTTAGTTCCTATTTGCAAAGCAACGGATAAATCACATTGAGTGATAAAGAGATAAGATCTGATCGTGTGACCTTGCATCCATGGTCATGGCTCTGTCTTTTGTTTAGTAAGAGCAATGATTTATTTTAGTATTCCCTTAATTGTAATCCCTTTGGACACTGGATCCATGTGTCATTAATGGGTATTTGGGGAAAAGTGGGTTCCGGGGTAAAATAAATGGGGTAACATTGGGAAAAATAAGGTTTAAGAATGTTTTTGTAGTGCAAGGACTTCTCAAAGTCTTTGATATGCTAATAGATATTGGAGGTGGGAGAACCAGGTGAGTAGAGTTCTTCCAGATTCTACCTTGGGAAATGCTGCCTAATTCAATATGGAAAGTGGTTAAGTGTGTATGACAGATACAGTTAAAGTGGCTTGAGTGAGAAGAACAAAGGATTAACAAATTTCTTTTTAATATTTTGAGAGCACATGTGGGGGAGGGGCAGAGGGAGAGGGAGAGCGAAAATCTTAAGTAGGCTCCATGATCAGTGCAGAGCCCTACATGGGGCTCGATCTCATGACCATGAGATCATGACCTTACCTGAAATCAAGAGTGTAACACTTAACCAACTGAGCCACCCAGGCATCCCAAAGGATTTTTTTTTAAGGTGGGAAAATTAAGGAATCCACAGAAGAGATTGCATTTACATTGAATCCTAAAGAATCAATAGAATTTGGAATTGGGATTTGTGAAGTTATTTAGAAGAAGGGTACTTTAAAAAAGGCAAGTAAGTTGAAAACTTAACACACATGTGAAAGGTTAGATGAGGTGGATAGAAAAATCATTTGTTGAATAGTCAGTTGTGGTGGCTTAGGGCTAGAAATGTAGATTGAAATTCTGGAAGATTTACTCAAATGAAGGAGGCTTTTATTTTATTTTTTTTTCCAGTGGAAATGATAAACATCTTTCTAGTCTAAAAAATAATTTCCCAAAACAACTATCGGCACATACCTCACGTCACACGGATCCTCTGTTTGGGGATGACAATAATGACTTCTTGGGTTATTGTGGTTATTAAATGGATGTTCCATGTAATGGCTTTAGTATGGCATCTGATACATGGTAATTACCTAATATTAGTTATTTAGTTACTAGTTTCTAGGAAGACAAAAAAGTATAAGCAAAAGCTACAGGTGTTCTAAAACATGTGGAAGACTGGTCAGTTCTTCCTGCTTTGACCAGCATCTGTTAGTCCTTTCATTTTTAGATTTCCTGCAACCCAGATTTCCATCTGTACTTTTACATTTTAAATACTGAAATTTGGTCATTTCAGGCCTCACTTTTTTTTGTCTTTGGGGATTTTGCCTTTGATACTATCTGCTCTATCCTCAGCCCTAACAACTGGTTCTCCTAACACACACACACACACACACACACACACACACACACACACACACGGTTATTATGAATTTTACTGATAAAAGGATGTGTAGTACACAATTTAAAAGTTGTAGTAACATAAATAATACTCTTTTAAATTCCATTAATCCAATTGATTCTCATAGAGTATTTTGTTGATTTAAAATTTTTTTCTTTTATCTGTAGACAACCTATGGTTGCCATTGGTGAACAGAGGTAGTTTCAACCTGAATCTTGGTTGAAATTTTCTTTAGATTGAAGAGAAAGATGAAAGTAAAACGGGGAAGATATGTATCAGAAATTTACACATTCATCAAGGACACAAGGACATATTTTCAGTCAGAAAATAGTTTTTGACTACTAGAAGAATATTTCCTTAACTTTTTGTGCATTTATAATGTGGCAACTATAGAATAACACAGATAACCTTAATGTGCATTATTACTATAGTCTCCATTTATAAAGGTCTAGAAAACCAAGTAGGAAAATCCTGTCCTTAGTGCAGAATGGAGGTAGTGTATATACAAAAGGTACAGTTCTTTCTCAAACTTGAGACCATAACTTTTGGATCAGGCACCCAGCATGGAGGGCTAGCTGTGTACCCATGTGTCCAGCACTGTGCTGGACATTCTGGAAGATTGAGAAGAAAATTGAGTAATGGTCAACCATTTGAAAATTGCTCTTCCCATACTCTATCCTTTGCTTAGGCAAATGGATTTATTGTGCTGGCCCAAACATGCTGGACTTGTAGTAAAAAGCCTGGAATCCTTTTCTCAGGATCGTTTATAGACTGATCATTCAAGGTGAGGTTGAGGCAGTTGGACACTGACTTAGCTGAAGATGATACGCGTGTTTTCTGAAGATATTGGGACCAAAACAACCGTTCTCATTGGAGAGTTGCTGGGAATCTCTGTCTCTTGCTTTCCCTCTATACTTTTTTACACTGAAAAGGAAAAATGTTCTTCTTTAATTTCCCAGCATAGACCTGCCTCCACCGGTGTCTTTTTAATTTGGTTCTAGAATACCCCTCAGTCCTGCCTGCTTTAATCTCATCACAACATGTTCCAGTAACATTTCTCAGCTCATGTTTTTGATACTTGGCATCACCATCTCTAAAATGAATGCTAAATTTTATAAAGAATCACATGATTAAGCACTAGGTAAAACATCACAACTCTGGTCATCATTTTGGGGGTACTGTGACAGGTGTTAAATTTCTGAAACAAATTTCATGCATAGGGAATTAACTCACTGGCATTTCAATTTTGCTTAATGATTAATTGGTATTTCTAATTTTTATCATCAAAATATATCCTCTTTAGAAAATGTCAGTGATAACCCACCATGATCCATTCTGAGGAACATCCTTTTTAAAAATGAGAAACATCTAAGTTTCAGAGCATCCTCTCTCCACTGTGATACTTTCTATAAAGGTGTAAGTATCACTCTTTGTGTAACTTCTGAGTAACTGGGGCCCAAATGCAGGAATTTTTCAAACCCATGCTAATGGCAGGGGAAATAAAATTGCTGTATACCAACCATATCTTGCTGAGGTTAGAGTTAATTCTAATGACTAAAAATGGAGCTGTGAACAACAATTGCCGATTGCACAGGTGTGGCTGTCCACAGCATATTTAAATTATATAAAGATTATTCCCCAGGTTCAAATATCTCTATTTCCCCCCAGACCTCTCTTTTAAATGATGCTGGTGGATATTGGTATCAACGTTCCTAAGTTGGCCGTCCTGCTGGGACTTGTTTAAAGGAATATTCCTCTACCCAGAGTATTGCCATTACTTGTCCTAGAATCTGCTGAGCTGATCTTTCTTTACTCCTTTGAACCTACTTGTGGTTTTCAACTTAAGCTGTGTTTTTTTTTTTTTTTTACTTTTTAGTCCATTATGACAAAGACTTTTTCTTCAGTGTCATTCCAGACCAAGACACGGTGACTATGTCACTGACTGTTTGCTGGTGTCCCTCAAATCTTTGTGGCTTTTTCTTTCCCCTCCCCCCACCTCAAGAAAAGGCAAATGTCTCTCATCTTAAAAGTTAATGTGGATGGAGAAATCCCATAAACTCAAAGGCTGTGCAGTGATTTTCATGAGCGTTGATACCTGCATTGTTTACAGAGGACAGCAGGGACAGGTTTGTTCACTACCACATGCAGGCTAAGAAAATTAGGACAAGTACATGCTTAATCACTTCCCGGAGAAATAGAAATGCTACCTTTTCAAATGTGCCTCTGAGAAGGACACAGTGAATGTTAAAAATATAGAATCTAATTACCAAATAAAACCTGAACTACATATTCACTGTATCCTTTCCCCTAAAATGTTATATTCATGGGGATGTTAACATCTTTTCAAAGTCGCTTCTTCCTTCCTTCCTTCCTTCCTTCCTTCCTTCCTTCCTTCCTTCCTCTCTTCCTCTCTCTCCTTCCCTCCTTCTTGACAAGTGAGTGAATTTCCTGTTGGAATTTTGGTAAGCTTTTGGTAGTATAGAACCATTTGTTAGAAACAAATATGCCTAAGGTTGCCCCGGAGGCCCATAGCTACAGAGGGTGAATATATCAAGGGACAATATTCAAATGTTGGAGTCAGGTATTTGCTCATCTCCCTGAATGATTTTTTTCTGACCTAACTTACGTGATCTTTTTTAAGGATAAAGCATTGACTGCTGTAAAATACAAAATATTGAATACTTATCTTAAATCCATCGTTTTTTAGTCTCCATAACCAAACCATCATGATTTCTTGCCTGTATTGTTGTGGTAACTTCCTAACTAGTCTCCCTGATTCCATTGTTACCAGTTCTATAATTCATACTACAGTTTCTAGAATGAGCATTTATGAACACAAAACAGATCCTATCACAACATGTATATACAGAATAAAATCCAAACACTTTATCCTGGTTTCCCAAGCTCTGTATAATCTGGTCCCATTTACTTTTCCCATCTCATCTCCTCACTTTGTACCCCAGCTGCTATGCTCCAGCCTCACTGGCCTCCTTTCTCCATTTGTGACAAAGTAAGTGGGCTCCCATATAAGGACCTCTGCATATAGTCTCCCCCATGCCCAGGACCCTTATTCTTCTCTGATGTTTATGTGGCTGGGTTATTCTTGACATTCAGATCACAGCTTAAATATCACCTTATCACAGGAGTTTTCCTTGACTATCCTAAATGTGCTATCTAGCCGATTAATCTTTCTCACAGTACCCAATTTTAATTCTTGGCAGCGCTGTGAGCAGTATTTGTTCTTGTTTGTTTATTTGTTTGTTTGTTTCCATTCATTCGTTGTCTGTGCTCTGTTAGGGAATTTTCTATCTTTCTCAATATCATATCTGTGGTGCTTAAAACGGTGCATGCACATATGGAAGCACTTAATAAATATTTGGAAAATGAATAAATAAAACCATGAAAGAAATCCAAATATGCCACATACAAAGAGACATCTGTCCCTGACATGTCGCATGCCCTCACTTCCCTCCTTACCCAGCTTAGATTCCATTACCATGATCCTCTCTACCTGTATATCCTTCAGCTCCTTTACCTCCTTCTCCTTTCAGCCATTTTCCCCTGGTAAAACTCCACTTCTGGGCACAAACTGTCTATCTACTCTTAGCCAGCTGAACATGGATGGGTGGAGAGAAACATGAAATCATGCTAGCCAGTTCTACTTTGAATCCACCATCTGAAACTTCAAATGAGATCTTGGTTTGGCCTTGTAATTATACTATCATATTTAACCTATTCTGAGACTCAGAGTTTTCCACAGTTTAACATCTCTGAAATCAGGATGCAATTCACAGTCAATGTCAATGTCTGTCATCAAGATGGCAGTTGTGATTTTATAACATGGCTGCATTCCTGGGAGTATGGCTCAACTGAAAGGCAGCTCCTCCACTTTGCAGTCAAGAAATCTTTAAGAATCATTTGAAGAAAAATTATGAATCCTGCTTCTGGTTTGGAAACCTTACATTAATGTTTTCTGATAGAAAATCTTCAGCATCAAATTTGCAGAAAGCGTACTTGTGTTCACACTCTGTAATCTTCTATCATTCTTACTGTTTTCACAGAAATTTTAACAAAATATTTTGAATAAATAACTTATTTATATGGTTCAAAAACCAGACAATTTAAAAGTTTGCTTTGGGAAGCTTGTTTCTACCTCTGTCCTATCCTTCTGGTTTCTTCTCCCCCTCCAATAGGTAACATAATTCCTAGATAGCTTTCCAATGTTTCTTTCTATAAATATGAGCCAAGATAAACAAATACTATTTTTTTTATCCTTTTATTACCCAAGAGGTGTCAAAAATGCATCTCTTTCACCTTGATTTTTTTTTCACCTAACAATAAATACTACAAATCAGTACATATTAGTTCATAGAATTTTCTCAAACATTTCTGCAGTTACACATATTCCATTGTGCAAATAAGGTTTGTTTAACTGGTCCTTATTGGTAGTCACCTGACTTATTTTCAGTCATTCATTACTACAAACGATGCAATGAATAACTTCACACACCTATAATTTCATGTAGATATAAATGTGTAAGGTAAATTCCCCGCAGACAGGTTATTAGGTCAAAGGGAAAAAGTATGTTGTGGGTTCCTGTCATTCTTGTTCCACTTGTATTAGGGGATCAGTGCTCTGTGATATATATTTTCCAGTTTATCATTTATCTTTTGAAATATAAATCTGCTAAATTTTTGTTGAATTTATTAATCTTTTATGTGGCTTCTGGAATTTGAGTCATGATTAGCCAAATTTTCTCCATTCCCAGTTTATAAGGGAATTTACCCATGTTTTCTTTCAGAATTTTTTTCTTCATCAAAGCATTTCATTGGAAAACTTGAAAGAATAAAGTTGGATCCAACTTTATCTTTTTCCAGATGGTACATAGTTTATTTCAACACCACTTATTCTTGAAATGTTACCTTTATCATATACCAAATTCTCATATATATTGGGTCTATTTCTGGAAATTCTATTCTGTTGCATTGGCCTGTCTTTCTATTCATGTGCCAATAAAACCTGTCTTTATTTCTGTAGTTTTGCAACATATTTACATATGTAGGCAGGTTGGACAATTTCCCACCCACGTTCTCTAATAAAACTATTACAATTAAGGCTTCATCTTTACTACTTTACCCAAATTGTCCTTACCAAGATTTCCAGTGAATTCTCTATTGCTAGGATCAATGGTCAGTTCTCAGTCTTCATCTAACTAGACCAGTTAGTAACATTTAATGCAGTTGAATAGGCCCTCTCCTTAAAATATTCTGTTCAAGGATAGCCTTCTCTCTTGATACTGTCCCTACTCTACTGGTTGCTCCTTCTTAATCATCTTGCACATTCTTTCTCAATGTTCTGGATTGCGCATGTCGCATGGCTTTGTCTTGACATCTCCTCCAACTTCTCCATGCTTGTTTTCTGGATGATATCATTTGGAGACAGGGCTTTAGATACAATCTGTCTCTGAATGCCTACCACATTTTATATCTCCAGCCAGGTCCTCTCCTCTGAACCTGAGATTCATATACCCAACTTTTTACTCAACATTTCTACTTATACTAAAAAATTACTCTCTTTAAAACTAAATTTATACTTTCCTTCTAAATATACTCTTCTTTCAGTTGAACAAACCAAAAATATTGAAGTAATCCCTAACTCTTCTCTCTCACACATCACATCTATTCTGTCAGCAAATCCTGTTTGAGTTCTAATATCAAAATATTCCGGGAGCTTAACCACACCTTAATATCTCCACCACCAAGCTCTGGTCCATGCCACTGTTATATCTTGACAGGAGTATTGTTATCCTCCTGCCCAGCCTCTCTGCATCTCCTATAGTCTATTCTTCCCAACAGTAGCCAGATACAGAGTTTATAAGACATGTCAACTCATGTCACTTTTCTGTTTAAAACACTCCATAGGTTTATCTTATCTCAGAACAAAATTCAAAGTATTTATCATGACCCAAAGGCACTAAATAATGTGATCTCCATGATAACCTCTTCTCGACCACCTTTGCCCACTCCATGCTGTTTCTTAAACCTGCCAGCACATCTCCCACTGCATAGTCTTGATACTTGCTATTCTCTAACATTTTATTTTATTAAATCTTTACAACCATTAAATGTGAGGATTATTATTCTCATTTTGCTGATGAGAAGATAGAGTATGAGGAGTATAAAGTTCTTTCTAAGTGTGTACAGTTATTAATTAGCAGAAGTAGGACTCTAACCCAGATCTCTTTGGTAATTAATTATATACTCTCTTTATTTATAGAAACTTTCTGGTTTAAACACATGCCACTCTTTGTTAATCTCACATAAACCCAAGAGTTGGTAACCATATGGCTCCTACTTTACGATGATGGAATAGAGGCAGGGTAGGTTCTGTTACTTGCTCAAGATGACTCTGCTGTGAGAGTGACAAGGGAGCTCTGACCCAATCTCAGACCTTCCGAATCCCATTCTCATTTTATTCTTTTCTTTCTAACCTCTGCCTTCTTCTTGGTTGTTCTTTTTTTAAAACCGATTCCTCTGAGAAGCTAAGGGACTGCCTTGACTATAAACATGTTTCCCAGTTTACTCTTGGGTGCAGGGTCTCTAAGAATACTTGAGCAGTGGAAAAGCCCAAAGGGATGCAGTAATAAGTTCATCTATGTCTGTGTATCCTATGTCATGAACCTATTTCTTAATATGTATAAGCAGATATAGACCAACGTGGTGTAGACAAATACCTAAAGAGACAGAGAGCTATCTGTTGTCAAGCGCACTAGAAAAGAATATCTGTCTCAAGCTCAGGCTAAAAATAAACTGTTTACAGTACACACACCCACCCTCACACTGCAGTATCTCAGGAATGGAGGCAGAATTTAATCATTTCATCCTCTGAAATGAAGGTCTCTATGGTTTAATATGCACACATCACAGATTTCAAATTTTGTTCTTGAAATTCAGTTTTCAACTAAAACCTAGCTGTCTCTTTGTCTTGAAATGTGTTCTAAAATGTATAATAAAGGTCTGTTGAAACCAATAAAGCATTTCTGGAAAATGCTGATTTAACCCACATAGCCAATTCCCTTTTTCATAAATTCAATTTGAATTATTTGGTTGAAGAGGCTGTTCTCTGAGCCCTGACCTAAGTGGGTGTTGAGGCTAACACTTAGGCTAGAGTGTGCATGGAAAAATCTGTGGGAAAAATCACATAATTGATCTCATTTGTTAGGTATGTCAGACCCTGCCTGGATCTAAGACTCTGCTCTCTCTCATCCCCCTCTGTCCCCTCCTCCACCACCCCCTGCTAAAAGCTGCTGGAGCAACAGAGTTGGCTCTTCTCTCATCCCTGGATCTAAGTAACTCTTGCTTGACTTGGATTATCTGGGTGTCCAAGATTATGTGGGGCTTAGGCTTCTGAGATGTGCTGTAGGGTTCCTGAATAGACGTGTGCTGTTTGTTTCTGAGACCTGGTCTTGGTACATTGGTCTGAGTGTTGAATTTCCCATCTCCTATGAAGTCCCTGCTTACTCCCAGCTTAGTTCCTGATTCTTCACAGCATAGGGAGCATTTCCTGTTTATATAATTCTCCTTATCCCCAAATCTGGGGTTTCTCAACCTCAGCACTATTACTATTTTGGGTCTGATAACTACTTGTTGTGGGGGCCTGTCCTGTGCCCCCACAGGATGCTAGTAGCACCTGTATGCTACTGGATGCCAGTAGCACCCGACCTCAATCATGACAATAAAAGATGTCTGCTAATATTGTCAAATCTTCTTAGAGGAGGTGGGAGAAAACTGCTACTGGTTGAGAACTAGTGATTTATTCCCATCCAGGGACCAATGTACTGGGTGTGTACCCAGGTATGGTTGCCAGTAACCACCAGAAAATCTTCAGTGATCTCAGTACCCAATAGAAACGTAACATGAGCGGGGTGCCTGGGTGGCTCAGTTGGTTAAGTGTCTGACTTTGGCTCAGGTCATGATCTCAATCTCATGGTTCATAGGTTCGAGCCCCATGTCGGGTTCTGGGCTGACAGCTCAGAGCTTGGAGCCTCTTTCAGATTCAATGTCTCCCTCTCTCTCTCTCCACCCCTCCCCTGATCATGCTTTGTCTCTCTCTGTCTCAAAAATAAATAGACATTAAGAAATTAAGAAAAATGTAACATGAGCCTCAAATGTGAGCCACACATGTAGTGTTAAATTCTCTACTGGATGTATTAGCAAAGCAAAAGATAGACTTAATTTTGATAATTTATTTTATCCAATATATCCAAATCATTGTTATTTTTATACTAAATCTTTGACAAATATCTGATGTGCATTTTATGCTTACAACAGTTTGGAGTAGCCATATCTCTAGTGCTCAATAGACACATGTGACCAATGGCTTTTGTATGGGCTGCAGTGATCTAGAATTCTAAAATTACTCCTGTTCTTCAATTCACTCTGAGACTCGGAATAGTATAGAGATATAAACATGGGGCTGGGGTGTTGAAATTACCTGGGCTGAATATCCCTGTATCTTTTTCAGACATTATGACTTTGATCATTACTGAATCTCTCTGAACCTAAGTTTCAGAATTTGCATTAGGGAAATGATAATATTTGCTTTTCAAAGACTTGTTATGAGGGTTACATGAAATAATATACATACATAGTGCCTAGAACAGAGCTGGTACTCACTGAGATAGTTCCATTTTCTGTACCTCCAGTATCAGAGAACATTAAGTTCCTTTACTGCTAGCCTCTTGCTTGAAACAACATCCATGCTCCATCCTTTGGATATCATTCTCTGGGCCTATTAGACACCTATTGGGTATGCAAAACACTAAATCATCCCAGGAAATCCAAATCTATCCCACATGGTCCTGTCCAGCTGCTGTTAATTAAGCCTTCTTGATCTGCATCTAAAGAAAGTGACAAAAAAAAAATTACTCAACCCTCTCAGTTTTTATTTCTATTGATATTTGTCCCATCTTTACTACAAGTCAAATAACACAGGCTGATAGAAAAAGCATTCTTAAATGCATCTTTCCCAGGAAGCAGGAAGCAGGGTCACTTGTATAGCATAATCCTTTAAGACACAGTGCCATATTGCTGGAAGGTTTCATATGCAAAACACAACATTAACATTTTGGTCAAAAGAGAACAAATGACTAGACCACTTGGGCTAGACAGGTGGCTACTTAATCCATTCTAATGGGTAGGATACATGAAAGAAACTCATTACCATGGCAAGGACAGCCAATATTAGAATATGTGTTGCATTTCCATAAATACTTGCTTAGTTAAGAACTCATATCTATGAGGTGTAAACTGTTCATGATGGGAACCTGATAGTCTTTTTGTACAGTATTTATTTTTCATGGTTTCCTACCGTGGAAGGGGGGTATAATTCCTTCTTCCTGTGAATCCCCTTTTACCTGTGTCCAAGTATGCATGGTCCAACACAATGTGTTATTTAATATTTCCCATTTAGCCCTGAATTGTCTTTGTCAAAGTCTTAAAGGAGGTTGTGTTTTCTCTTGATCACCGTGAAGTTATTGTGAAAAGCCTACCAGCATTAGCTGAGAGACATGTTCTAAGTGTCTACTACGTGTCAGGCATTGGGGAAGCCAGATGATTAAAGGAGTTTCTACACTAGAGGACTTCACAGCCCAGGAGGAAACAGCATGTAAATAAGTGATCACAATAAGATATGCAACTCGTGCTAATGGGACTTAGGGAATACAGACAAAGGAGCAATTTTTCATTCATTCACACATTTATTGAGCATGAACTATGGGTTAGACAAGCACAGTGTGGTAAGGAAAAGTGACACTAAAAATAAATTTAAAAATAAAAGATAAGAAAGGCCTATATTTTGGCTCCCCCCACCCCCTACTAACAGTTGTTGTTCCTTTTCCCAGAGAAGAAATAATAATAAAAGATACTTTTATCTTTGTATTCTATCATATAAGTATTTTTTGGATGGTATCTTTTCTAACCTCTGATTTAATTCTGAATTTATGGGCATATTCAATTAAATCAGTCAACCCAAAGAAAGTTTCAACAACTTACGTGAACCTTTATTACTATTAGGCTTATTTCTCTGGTCAAATTAATGAAGAGAGGACTGTAGTTAATAGAGTTGCTGCATATATGAATAATATAATTTGATGATCAGTTTTAAGTTAAAGACTATAATGCACTGAACTTAACTCAGACTGTTTTAAAATTAGCTTAATCTCTTATTGCTAGTTTAAAATGTTCCTTAGCATCTTGCAGGGTCTTAGAATCTTCATATATATTAATAACAATGTCATAACAGAAATGTGGACTTATGATGAATTGTGTGTGTGTGTGTGTGTGTGTGTGTGTGTGTATACATATATATATATACACACACACACACACATATACATATACATACATATACATATATATTTTTTAAAAAGAATAGTATCTTAACTAAACTGTCTTTTCATAGCAAGCTTTTATTCAGATTTGTTTTTATTAATTCTCACAGTAGTCCTTTAAGATAGAAATAATATTAAAAAAAAATTTTTTTTAACATTTATTTATTTTTGAGACAGAGAGAGACAGAGCATGAATGGGGGAGGGGCAGAGAGAGAGGGAGACACAGAATCGGAAGCAGGCTCCAGGCTCTGGGCCATCAGCCCAGAGCCCGACACGGGGCTCGAACTCACGGACCGCAAGATCGTGACTTGAGCTGAAGTCGGACGCTCAACCGACTGAGCCACCCAGGCGCCCCTTAGATAGAAATAATATTATACTATTATTCAACAGAACACAAAAGATGAAGTGGTTGGATAGAATAACTTGACCTGTAATACCATGTTTAGAGCCTGTTTCCTGAGTCTCAGTCTTTGAGCCCAATCAGAGAATATCACTTGGGTTTACTTAAAATGTGTCTAACTTTTTTGTTGTTGTTTACTTATTTATTTTTGAGAGGGAGAGAATGCATGAGAGTTGGGGAGAGGCAGACAGAGGGAGACAGAGAATCCCAAGCATGTCTCGCCTGGTCAGTGCAGAGCCTGATGTGGGGTTTGAACTCACAAATGGTGAGATCATGACTTGAGCCAAAATAAGAGTTGGACACTTAATTGACTGAGCCACCTGGGCATCCCAAAAATATGTCTAACTTTCAACGGATTTTTCTCAAATTTCTAGCCTTTTAAATATTCTAGCAACATCATTTTTATTTATCTGTTAGTTGAGAAATTTCACAGTTTGATATAATCAATCATTGTCTACTAGGTGTAGGATGGCCAATTACAAGACAGGCAGCAAAATTGCTTTCTTCAAGGAACTTACAATGTAAATGATGTATTGATGTATTAAGACCACCTTACCATGGGGTAGAATAATTATAATAATTATTATAAAACCTTTTAATTGTACTAACCAATGAAAGTATTATTGATCAGAATTCACTATAGTTATTCCATCCCTGGTCCTAGAGTCAGTGTGACTTTGAGTTTATTTTTGTGAATGGTGTAAGAAGGTGGTCCACTTTCATGCTTTTGCATGTAACTGTCCAGTTTTTCCAGCACCATTTATTGAAAGGACTGCCTTTTCCCCATTGTATGTTCTTGTTGGGGATTAGGTGAGATTGAGGGGTTTTGTTGTTGTTGTTTATTCCTTGAAGTAGGCCTTTATCCCTATAAACTTCACTCTTAGAACAGCTTTTGCTGCATCCCAATAATTTTGGACCATTGTGTTTCTATTTTTATTTGTCTCATTGATTTTTATGTTCATCCATTAGTTGTTTAGCAGTATGTTGCTTAGCCTCCATGTGTTAGTGGTTTTTTTAGTTTTTTTTTTCTTATAATTGATTTCTAGTTTCATATCACTGTGGTCGGAAAAGATACTTGATATGATTTCAAATTTTGTAAATTTATTGGGACTTGCTTTATGGCCTATCCTAGGGAATGTTCCATGTGCACTTGGAAAAATGTGTATTCTGCTGTTTCTGGAATGGAATGTTCTCCACATGTTTGTTACGTCCATCTGGTCTAATATGTCTTTCAAAACCACTGTTTACTTGTTGATTTTCTGTCTGAACAATCTATCCATTGTTGTAAGTGGAACATTAAAGTCCCCTACTATTATTGTATTACTGTTGATTTGTTCCTTTATGTCTGTTAATATTCACATTATATAATTAGGTGCTCCTCTAATGGGTGCATAGATATTTATAATTATTTCATTCTTTTGTTGGATTGATCCCTCTATCGTTACATAATCTTCTTTGTCTCACACTGCAGTCTTTATTTTATTTTTAATGTTTATTTATTTTTGAGAGAGACAGAGTGTGAGCAGGGGAAGACAGTGAGGGAGGCACAGAATCTGAAGCAGGCTCCAGACTCTTTACTGTCCACATGGAGCTTGATGTGGGTCTCGAACTTGAAAACCATGAGATCATGACCTGAGCCGAATTTGGCACTCAACTGACTTAGGCACCCAGGTTCCCTTTTATTTTAAAGTTGACTTTGTCTGATACAAGTATTTCTACCCTAGCATTTTTTTTTTTTTGCTTCCATTTGCATGGGATTTTTTTTTTTCCATCCTTTACTTTCAGTCTGTTTGTGTGTTTAGGTCTGAAGTTAGTCTCTTGTAGGCACCATTTAGATGGGTCTTGTTTGTTTGTTTGTTTGTTTGTTTAATCCATTCAGCCACCCTACCTATTTTGATTAAAGAATTTAGTCTATTTTACATTTAATATAGTTACTGATAGGTATGTACTTGCTGATATTTTATTGTTGCTGTTCATTTTTTGTAATTCTCTGTTCCTTTCTTACTCATTTCTTTTGTGGTTTGATTGCTTTCTCTAATATTGTGCCTAGATTCTTTTCTCTTTATTTTTTGGGTATCTATTATAGGTTTCTGATCTGTGGTTACCTTGGGGTTCATATATAACATCCTATGTGTATAGCAGTCTATATTGCTTACTTAAGTATGAACACATTCTAAAAGCAATAAAATTTTTATAACCCCTCCATGTTTGATATATATGATGTTATATTTTATATATTTTTAATGTATCCCTAGACTAACATTTTTATAGATACAATTGTTTTTACTAATTTTGTCTTTTAACTTCCATACTAGCTTAATAAGTGATTAATCTACTATGTTTACTATATGTTTGCTTTTATGAATTTTTTTCATAATATTCATGCTTCTAGTTCTAGCCTTTTCTTTCGACTGAAAGAATTTCCTTTGACATTAAAAAAAAGTTTTTAACATTTATTTATTTTTGAGAGACAGAGAGACACAGAGCATGAGCAGGGGAGGGGCAGAGAGAGAGGAAGACACAGAATCCAAAGCAGGCTCCAGGCTTAGAGCTGTCAGCACAGAGCCTGATGTGGGGCTTGAACTCATGAACCATGAGATCATGACCTGAGCCAAATTCTGCACCCAACCTATGAGTCACCCAGGCACCCCCCCCTTTAATATTTTTTGTAAGTCTCTCTTAGTGGTGTTGAAGTCCTTTAAATTTTGTTGTTTGAGAAAATCTTCCTCTCTCCTTCAATTCTGAATGATAATCTTGCTGCAGTAGAGTATTCTTGGTTGTTAAGTTTTTTCCTTTCAGTCCTTAGCATATATATCATGTCACACCCTTCTGGCCTACAAACTTTCTGCTGACAAATCAGCTGATAGCCTTATGGGGTTTTCCTTGTATGTAACTGTTTGCTTTTTTCTTATTGTTCTTAAGATTCTTTATCATTACGTTACCATTTTATTATTATGCATTATGCTATGGAACTCCTTGGGTTCATGTTTTTGGGGCTCTCTGCAATTCCTGAACATGGATGCCTATTTCCTTCACCAACTTAGGGATATTTTCAGCTATTATGTCTTCAAATAAGTTTTCTGCCCCCTTCTCTCTTTCCTCTTCTGGAACCTCTATAATGTGAATGTTATACATTCACTGAGTTCCCTTAACCTATCCTCATTTTCTATTCTTTTTTTCTTTTTTACTATTTAGTTTGGTGGCTTTCCATTATGCTATCTTCAAATCACTGATTTGTTCTTCTGTATACTCTAATCTACTGTTGAGTCCCTTTAGTTTATTTTTTATTTCAGTTATTGTAATTTTCAGTTCTGACTGATTGTATTTTCTGTCTCTTTGTTGAAGTTTTCACTTAGTTCATCCACTCTTCTCTCAAGGCCATTGAGTATCTTTATGACCATTACTTTGAAGTATTTATCAGGATATCACTTATCTGTTTTGTTTAGCTCTTTTTCTATGATTTTTTTCTTGTTCTTTCATTTGGGGCATATTCCTTTGTCTTCTTATTATGTCTAATTCTGTGTGTGTGTGTGTGTGTGTGTGTGTGTGTGCGCGCGTTTTCTTGTATTACGTAGGTCAGCTACATCTCCTAGCCTTGAAAGTGGTGGCCTTGTGTTAGAAGAACTCCTGTGGTGCCCTGTAATACAATCTTCCATGGTCACTAGAACCAGACACTCTAAGATTGTTTCCTATGTAGGCTGTGTGCACCCCCCTGTCCTGACAGAGCCACAAAGGCTATGGGAATGCTGGTGGGTAGGGCTGGCCCTTAGCCCTCAGTGCAGGCACACTGAGCGGGATTTGCTCTTGGTGCTATTGAGAGGCCTAGCTGCAGCCACTGATGGGCTTTCTGGTGGGCAGGGCCTGTCCTCCTTCTTGCTGTTTGCAATTAGCTGCTGTGACAGCTGCAAGCACACAGAAAGGGCTTGCTTCCTGCACAACCAGCTAAGAGGCCCAGATGCAGGAACTACAAGTGCCCTGGTGTATGAAATTACCTCCCCTGCTTCCCAGGGCAGGAGTCACTTTAGAAGGCTGCTGGTCTTGGCCAGAGCTGCCTACTGGATGTGGTGGGGCAGGAGCCACTTTGGAGGGGTGCATGCTAAGGCAGGCTGGTTGGGTGAAGTAGGTATGTCCATAGGGGAACACAGGGCAGGGTTTGTGGTGCTAGCAAGATAGATAAAGAGTGTTAGAATGGGCTCCCACAAGCATCTTGTTATCAGGGTTTGGGGAAGCAAGAACAATGGTACCCACCGGCACTTTTGTTCTTAGAGAAATCTGTAGATTCCTGCCTTTCTGGCACACATCCTAAAATAAGTCAAGAAATCACCTTCATGTATACTCCAGGCACTTTTCAAATGACTGCTTATGTGCTGTGCCTCAAGTCGTGTTTTCCAGTGTGTTGGAAAGCACTCTGCTTTCCTGGAGTTATTCCCTCTCCAATTTTTAAAGCTTCCTAGAGTTAAGTAAGACCTGCTAGTTTTCAAAGCCAGACATTATGGGAAATCATCTTTCTAGAGTAGGTCCTCAGGGCTAGGGATACCCGAATGTCTAGGGGTGGAGTCTTATTTCTTTTCTCCTACATGCTTATGATGTCCCTTCTATTGGGGTTAATTACTCAGGGGAGTGTTGTTCCCAACTGTGTCTCCGTCCTTCCTATTCTTTTTGATGTGGTCTCTTCTCTAGGTCTAGTTGTGGAAGATTTGTCCTGCTAGTCTTCAGGTTGTTTTCAGCATTAGCTATAATACATGTATTTGTTGCCTTGGTGTGTCCATGGGAGTAGGTGAGCTCAGGTTTCTTCTACTCTGCCATCTTCCCTGCCACATCACTAAGATGATATTTTCAATATATGATGCTGAATTACATGGATATTCATATGAGAAAGAAATGTAATCTGACCCCTACCTTATACACAACAGTAATTTGAGATGAAGTATAGATCAAAGTGTGAAAGGCAAAGCAATATATCTTCTAGAAGATGACACCAGAGAGTGTCTTCATGTTCTTGTGATCAGTAACAGTTTTTAAAAGTATAGCTCAAAAACATTAACCTTTCCTAAAATGTACTTTATTAAAAAAGGAACTTTATCCACCCAAAGTGATCATTAACATAAGGAAAAGTAGTCACAGTTGGGAAAATTGTTGCATTGCCTATATCTGACTGAGAACTCTTCAAAATGTTTGGAACACCTACAAATCATTTAAAAAAAGGTAACTAAAAGTAAAATGGGCAAAAAATTGAAGACAATATGCAAATACCAATAAGCATAAGAAAAGGTGCTCAACACCATTAGTTATCAAGAAAATGCAAACTAAAACCACAATGAGATACTGCTATAACTCCACTTGAAGTCCCAAGTCAAGAGGACTGACAATATCAAGTGTTGGTGAAGATGCAGAGCTACTGAGCCTCTTATTAGTGCTGGTGGGAGTGTAAGTTGATATAACTGCTTTCAAAACTCTCCAGGAATATCTACTAAAGCTGAAAATATGTATACGTATGAACCAGTAGACATACAAAAGAAAGTTCATGATTGCTTTCTTCACAATAGCCCCAAACTGTAAACAACCTAAATGTCTATCCATAGAATCGGTAAATCAAATGTGATATATGCACATTGTGGAATAATACACAGCTATGCAAATGATAAACTGTTGCTATAGTTGCATGAACATGATTGAATATCACAAATAAACAATTGAGAAAAAGCAGCATTACACAAAAATAACACATATTATTTGATTACATTTATCTGAAGTTTTCAAAAACACAAAACACACCATCTGTCAATGGTGACAGAGGTCAAAGAGTGATTATCTTTGGAGAAGTGTATGGACAAAGAAGGTTGCCAAAAGTTCCAGAAAATGGGAGTGTTGGAAGTGTTCTGCACCTTTTCTTAGTGGTGACTACATGAATATATACACACACAAAATCATCAAGTTGTATACTTAACATTGGTACAATTTACTTCCAGTTTTATATTATGTGGTAAAGAGGAAAATAGCCTCACTGACCCCAAAATGTCCACAACCCAATCCCTGGAACCTGAGAAAATACTACCTTATTTGGCAAAAGTAATTAAGATTTTGCAGAGGTCATTCAGATTAAAGATACTGAGACAGGGAGATTAGCATGGACTGTCTAAGGTGGCCTGATCTAATCACATGAGTCCTTAAAAGTAGAAGAGGATGGAAGAAGGGTGGGTTAGAGAGATGAGACATAAGAAGGACTCAACCCATTATTGCTGGCTTTGAAAACAGAGGAAAGAAGCCATGAGAAAAGGAGTGTGAGCAGCTTAGAATCTGGAGAAGGCAAGGGAAGAGATTCTCCCCTAGGACTTCTAGAAAGTAACATAATCCTATGACACCTTAATTTAGCCCAATCAGATTTCTGGTCTACAGAACATTTGTGTTGTTTGCAGCCACTAAATTTGTGGTAATTTGTTATAGCAGCAATACATAACTAACATAAATAAAAAAAAACTAATAGAAAAGGAAATGAAAAACAAAACACTCCTACTTCTCCTTTTTGAAAGGTCTTAAAAGCAACACTCACTTGCTTCCCCTAAACCTGGTTACTCTATCCTTGGAGTACCCACAGAACTCCATTTTACAACCGTTCATCTTATTTTGCCTTGTTTCCCTACCAGACTGCAAGTTCTCTGAGGGCATTTTTATATCATCCCGAATCCCAGATACTAATGTACGTATGTCTATTTTATATAGTAGATGCTTCATCCATGTTTGGTAAATTAAATTAAATTGAACCATTTATCTGTATGAGAGGCAGTGGCCAGGATGGGCATGATGCCGCTAATGTGTTCTTTTAGCTTGCTTTTCGCTGCAAAGATACATTAACGGTAGTAGTTCTGAATAATGAAGCTGAGGTTGTTTAAAACAGCAGGCTGGCATCAGATGAAACATTTCCATATCCTTCTAGATTAAATAAAACATTTACCATTTCATGCTTTCTTTCCTGGCAATTTTGCCTTGTCCTTCACGTTAGTGATTTGTTCCACATGGCCACTCATTTAGGATAATAGCAGGCCAAGAGGCGTGACAATGGGAGACAGGCCATACCTGATCACCAATATTCCATTATGCTTCTTTGAGCTGTGGGCCTGGTAAAACTGTCAGTGTGTTAAAACAAAGAAACTGTGCTTGAGTCTACATATTAGGAATTCAATGACTGCATTTGAAGTAATCAAATTATATAGTAAGTGAAGCCACATGGCTATAAAGGGAGGCCACCATCAAAATGAACTGTTTTTCTTGTGTCCAGTTGAACAACAAATATTTTTTAGCACCTGTTATATGTGCAGCCCTGTAATAAGTACTGTGGGAGATATGAGAAAGAAGATAGATTCCTTATACTTCAAAAATGTATAATACAATTGGGGGAATAAAACATTTAAGAAAAGTAACACAGGAATGGGATCAATATGTACAAGAAAAATTCAGACGGAGAGCACATGGCTTTGTGGAGTTGGTAGGTGTCGAAATAGGAATTCTGCTTAGGAAATGGAGGTGGAAAGCTGAGGATGCATGGTAGGTAATATGTGCTTGGAAAATCCCAGGAACAACTCCTAGCCCCATTTGTCTAGAGCAGGGTTTCTTAACCTTGGCATTATTGGCATTTTAGACTGTGTAATTCTTTGTTGCAAGGGCTGTTGTGGGTATTGTAGGATGTTTAGCAGCATCCCTAATCTCTGTCAGCTGTATGCGAGTCTCTTCCCCCTCAGAGTTATAACAACCAAACATGTCCTGTGGGGTAAAATTGCCCCCAGTTGGAAACCACTATACGAGAGTAAAAGTTCACAGAGGGAACTCAAGGGAGTTACATTCCAAGACAAGGAGCTTGGATTTTATTCTCCCTGTAATAGGGAACCACTGAAAACCTTTGTTCTAAAGATTGTCAGGCTGAAAATTGTAGTTTGAGGGTAATTTATCTGATTGAGATCCCCAAGAAAAATTGGAGGAAGTCATTGTGGGGAAAAAGGAAGAATAACCCAGATTCTATCCCAATAATCTAAGCATGAAATGATGAAAATTGGTGGCAGCAGGACTAGGGAGTGCTCAGGGCCTGCGGGTATTCTTTATGCCCTGCAACCTCAAAGTGCTTTGAAATTTAGATCAGAGTTTTAACATCACATTGCATGTTTTATTCGAATACCAAGTTCTCAGAGACAGTTCTTTTAGGAAAATGAAGCAGAACTCCTTGCACCCACTCATGGTCTTCCCTGGAGAGAAGAACAGCCACAGGCAATCTGTAATCTGGAGCAATCCATAGTTTGGGAAACTTGGCTGGGCACGCTCGACTGCCTGATGGTTAGGAAAAGCAGTGTAGCAGCCCAGGACCAAGCATGTGGTGCAAGTCCTCTGGGACCATACTGCAGGCCTGTGGAGAGAAGACTAGCAGAAAGCCTCTGAGGCAATGCTTTCTCTCTCATGCTCCATTCTCTCTGTAAATTTCAAATTTACACCAAAATATGGTAAAAATATATTTTAACAAGTATTTTTCTTTTTTTTCCTAGTGATATAATGAGAGGAAAAGGGGAAATAAATGTAGACTCTTCACTCTGATGGCCCTTTCTTAGCTCAATGAACCTGACTGGGATGTTGGGAAAGATGTCAGCATGGCTGAGCTGCATGGAGGGCCACTTGCTTTTTGATTTAAAAGTAACACAGTAATGCATTTACATGTAATAAAGATATTTATAAGAAAAAAAGGAAACAAAAGCTTAAAGAGATTAATAAAAATTGAGAAAACTTGCCAAGTACGATAACACAAAATTAGCAATTTCAAAAACAGCAAATATTCTAATTAGTAAATATTTCCATTTTCAAACTTACAGAAATTAATTCATCTCAATAATATTTAATGGGAAATTTTCTACAAGAAAATTTCAAGTGTTATTATGTTTAAAAATAAACTTGAATGAATGGACACAAAAGGATATGACTAAGTGGAAAGATTAAACAAGTATTTCAGGTGTCATTTCTTAATTTACTTAATTTTGAGAATTTGGGGGGAATACAACATGATTTTAAAGAATTTGGAATTCTCATTCAATTGAGGTTACCCTCCCTCAAAAGTTGTGAAAAGGTGAGAAATTGAACACAAATAAAGTAGACCTACCAAAAATTAAAACGTGAAGGAAATAAAACTAAACAAAAACCAGTTAAAAGATAGGGCTACAAAACAGATTTCTAGCATGAAATAGCTTAGAAGAATATATAGACCTTTGTGGGGTAATATTTCAAATAAAATATTTTTAAAATATTAAAAGCAACAACACAGCAACACTGAAACTCATTAGATAGGTGTTCATATTTAGGATACAATGATAGAATTCTAGAGATTTCCTCAAATAGATTAAAATTTCCCTGAGGACAATTACAACAGAGTTTTCATTTATTTTTCTATATCCTCATCCAGTAAAATGATGGGGAAATCACAACTTTCACTCAGGACTTGTTTGAAATTAAATTCACCATGACCCATCAGTAAAATTATTTGTCAAAAGAAGTTCCTGAATGTCATGGTAACATACCACAGGTTGAGGACATGTCCTACTCAACAGAAGTATGATGTATTGCCTATGAACTCGGATTCAGACAACTGGGATTCAAATCCTGTCTTCATTGCCTTCTGGGTATATGACCTTAAGAGATTTTTTAAATCCTTATCTGCATACATACATACATACATATGTATGTATGTATGTATACGTATTCACATATGTATATATAATACATGAAATACAATACATAAATGTTCATAAGTGGAAAATTATTGGAATGGTGAATACAAATTAAAGTGAATATTTTAATATTTTTAATATTTTGAATGTTAGTATTTTCAAAGTGCTGGCTATTTAAAGGGACCTGCTAGGAAATTTTTTAGGACATGAAGAATCACCTTCTGATTTGTATTTAGTGGGTATGGATTTTAATATATTGATTTGCTGAAAACAAAGAGTTCCCCTTAATCATGAGTCAACTTAGGAGTCAGCAATGAGTAGAAAAAGCGTGATCTGGGGTCAGATCTCAGCTATGACACCGATACTTTCTATGACTTTGCTTTCTTGAGCCTCATGCCCTTGCCTATAACAAAGAGCTAATGCCTACATCCCTTGTTAAGAGAATTAGTGTGTATGTCATCTACAGGGTCTGGGCCACAGAGAAGTTTAATATCCCATTTACCTGTCTCAAGAAAAGAGACTGATCGGTGTTACCACATGGAGGTTGCTCTGATTCCTAGAAAACATAAAAAAATGGAGAACCTCTGATAGAAAAGTTCTCATTTGCCATATAAATGCAAAAATATTTCCATTTCAATGGCAATCAGTCCCAAATACAAGTCTCTCAATCACTTTGACTTTTTCCATCATATATATCAAGTAAATGGGCCTGGTTCAAGTGGGCTGCAAAGCTTGCTGGGGAAGGAACAGCCAAAACATTAAAGAATAAGGTCCTGCATTATGATTTTTGGGAAGAGGCATATCTGCTTTGTAGCAATCACTTCCTTGGCCCATGAAACTAACTCTCTCTCTCTCTCTCTCTCTCTCTCTCTCTCTCTCTCTCTTTTTATTGACTATAGAATGTAGATATACTGTCAAGGGATTTAAATCAATTTTATACAATCACTTTCTTGAACTACCATTACTCCAACAAGATTCATATCTGCAGCTGATTTGGAGAGAATTGTGACTAAAATATCAGAGCTGCAGCTCTTATTGAAAAATTCCTCTCTGTAGATTGTTATTTTTCTGGCACTTAAAAGCCTAATACCAGAAAGAAATGAAATCCCATTTTGTATCAGCCTCTTTAAATGTGGCTTTTAACTATCATAATTCCTGAGCCTGGCTTCACACATATCACATTACTCCAAACAGAACATTGGGATTAATGGTCTGGTATTAAAAGCAGAAACAAAAATGCAATTGCTTGGGGAGGCACTTAAGTACAGTAATACCTGGCAGAAGAAAAGAGTTGATATACAGCTGAAAAGCTAGCTTTGCATTAGTTATCAGTGCAACAATGTTGGAAAGTAATAGATCATTCTTCCATTTACTGGCATTCTGAAACAATGGTATAACTGATGTGTTTAACCCTTGATAAATTGGGTTCATTTACTGCAGCATTAAAAATAAGTAAAAAAGACCAATCCAGATATCTCTCCCTCTTCATCTTCTGACCAGTGGGATTCCTGGTCATTAGCTGAAAAGAGCCAGAACACTCAACTCCTATTAGGTCCTCAGTATGCCTATTTAATACTGTGTAGGTACTGTGGACACAAAAAGAAGAAGAAATGATTCTTGCCCTCACATACTATAATGAAAGGGAGATGTGATCAGTTAATAGCAAAGGTGTCTTAAAATACAAGTAATAGAAAATTGGCATCTAGTTTGAGACCACTTGGAGTACAAGTAAAGACTTAACTTCTTTAACTAGAATCTTAGAATTTTCATAAAGAAGAAAAGGAGATTAATGGGTTTCAGAACACGTTTACCAAATAAAATAAAAACATTGTGAACCGGTTTGAGAATACGGTGATTTAGCCTCCGGACATGTGTTTGTGGGAGGGATGTTGGGGTGTGGCTGAAGACCAAGAAGGATAAGGAAGTAAAAAGTAGACTGCAACATGAGAGGACTAAGAGGACATTGCAGGTTGCCAGAAATAGTTTTTTAAACACGTCTTTTTCCTCTCTATTATACTGCTTTGAGTAAATTTTGACCTGCACACAGCCACTATGGGAGAGAAAATTAGCAGTCCAGTACCAGCCCAGTCCTGTACCAATCATAGGCAGTAAGATCATGAGCATGGAAATGGAATGGGCATGAAGAGATGCTACATCAACAACTGAAGATCCGTCCCAGAACATCCTTCTTTTGGCTTTCTAGTTCTTCCATCTACAACCAGGGAACCCCAGATGAGAGTATTACCTGGGATCGAGGTATTAGGAGAGTCACTGAAATTAGGAGATGGCTATGGGCAATGTAAGAGAGATGTAAAAAGAAGTTCAGCTATAATCTGAGTTAATGTATGGGAAGATAGGGTTGAGAAACTATCTCAGAGGATATTAAGACAAGATAGGTGAGAAACCAGGGGCTCTAGGATATGTGAGAACTTTATCCCCAGAGAAATGACTATAGCTGGTGAATATTTCATGTAATATGTAAATATTTAGTATTTATATATTATGTACACACATACAGAAATAGATATCTATATATGTATGCATCTCTTTATTATCTACCCATGCAACCATCCAAAGAAACCACTTAATATCACTAGAAATTGTTCTAACTGCAGACAGCAAATGAAGAAACATTCATTCAAGAAATCTAGTAAATATCAGTAAGAAATAGCCATAGTATGGCACTGGAGTCACAACCCACTCCTTCTCTAACCACACCCCAGCCTCTCTTGCTTAAAATGATGGAAACTACACTCAGGTTAAGTGTGGCCAAGAAGACAGGCCTAGCTCTCTCCTCAGCTCCTAGTCAAAGATATGGTATATCAGTGGGACAGGTAGGCCCTAAGCATGTCTCATCATCCCTAGCTCAGAGCTGCAGAATCTAAATTCCTGGCAAATGTAGCTGAAAGGTCAGGATCTCCCTTCTTCCACCTAGTTTATACATGTATGCCTGATATGGAGGGCAAGAATGCTGGGACCTCCTTTAACCTTGCCCAGGCTTGTATGTAGGGAAAAGGCTTCACACTGGGAAAGGTAAGCTGAAGCTATCAGAGGCTAGTGCCCCTATCCCTAGTAAATCAGGAATGCCACTCAAGAAAAGTAAGCCATTGCACATACAACCCAATGTTTATAGCAGCACTATTGACAATAGCCAAAATATGGAAAGAGCCCAAATGTCCACTGACTGAAGAATGGATAAAGAAGATGTGATATACAGGTATAATGGAAAATTACTCGGCGATGGAAAAGAATGAAATCTTGCCATTTGCTGAGACGTGGATGGAACTAGAGTGTATTATGCTAAGCAAAATAAGTCAGAGAAAGACAGATATCATGATTTCACTCATGTGGAATTTAAGATACAAAACAGATGAACCTAAGGGAAGGGAAGCAAAAATAATATAAAAACAGGGAGGAAGACAAATCATAAGAGACTCTTAAATACAGAGAATAAACTGAGGGTTGCTGGTGTGATGTTGGGTCAGAGGAAGGGCTAAAGCAGTGAGGGCATTGAGAAGGACCATTGTTAGGATGAGCACTGGGTGTTATATGTAAGTTATGAATCACTAAATTCTATTCCTGAAATTATTAAACTATATGTTAACTAACTTGGATTTAAATTAAAAATAAACAAATTTAAAAAGTAAAATATTACCAAAAAAAAAAGAAAAGAAAAGTAAGCCACTGTATCCACTGTTACTTCCAGACCTGTGGCTCACAGATAATTCCAGACTAGGATAACACAAAATGAACTCCAAGTAAGAAAAAAAAAAAAAAAGAAATTAATACCTAGATATATGATTATAATAATGCTGAAAGTCATGGGGAAAGAGAAAAATTTTAAAGCAGCAAGAGGAAATGATTGCTTGCAAAACAAGGAAACCTTAATAAGCTTAGAGCTTTCTCTTCAGAAGTGATAGGGGCCAGAATGAAGTGGGTTACTTGTTCAAGTACTGAAAGAAAAGAACTGAGATCCAACAATCTTATATCCTGCAAAAATATCTTTTACAAATAAAAGAAAAATAGAGTTGTGGTACAAGATGATGGCCTTGGAATACCCTGAACGCCCCTCCTCCCATGGAGACACCAAATCTACAACTATACCTGAAATAAGTCCTGCTGAAAAAGAACTGAAAACTAGCTGAACAGCTCCCTCCCTCCATAACAAGGGATAAAGAGACCACACCCAGACTCCTAGGAAAAACAGACGTGTTCTGGTCAAAAACCACAATCCCTGCGTGCAGCATATAATAGGGAGGGATCTCACAGATCTGGAGCTTCTCCCTAAGGAGTGAAGTGTTATATATAACTTAGAAGGTGTGGTAAACACAGAGACATATTGCTCATCTTTCCCTTCAAAAAAGGACTTGAACCAAACTTAGGGAATGCAGTGGGCTAAGCCTTCAGCATTCTGCTCCTTTAGGGCCCAGCTCACTAGCTGAGAACCTTCTGCTTTTCCCGGGAGGTCATGTCTTCCTAGAGCACCTATTATCTGGTGAATGCACAAGGTGGTATATGAAAGCTTGTCTGTTTTGACTCACTGTGACTCAATATGGGTCAAGTCTGATCAGTGGTACTTATCCCAGAACTCTCTGCTGAGACAGCTGAAGCTTTAGTCTGCATGGCAGCTCAACTTCTCTCTCTCCTCTGTGCTGATTCCTCCCCTTGCCTTTCATAAGTATTGATTCCCCAGTAAACACCTTGAACACCTACCTCTGTTTCCTTTAGGTGAACCCAATCTGTGACAGAAACAAAGGTATCACTGATACAGAAAACATAATGGAATTTAATAAGAGTTCAGAAAGGTTGCTGATCAGAGGTTCCAAACTTTTTAAAAGTCAATTTTATATCTATGCCAGATTAGCAATGTACAGATCAAGTTTCTCACCAATAACAAATAAAAAGGCTGGATAAAATATGGAGAACTTATGTTTGAAAGAATTAGCTGAAAAGATAGGACTGAAGGACCAGGAAAAGACAACTTTTCCTTTGATGTATTTGAATTTTTTTTTATTAGCACAGCAGTGAGGCTAAGAAGCAAAGCATAAAATGTAGCCACTAAGAGAGTCAGGAATTCTCAACAGAAATTTGAGCAGGCCCACTTTTAGGAGTGAGCAAGTGAGAAAAAAAGCCACCTTTGAAGAAACGAGGTATAAATGTCTATTACAAAGGCATAGTTAAAGAAACTGTGTGCCACTAACTCAAGAACCAATCAACAGGCAATGGAGGTAAATAGAAAGCCTAGAATCACAGCCATCTATGAATAGGAGGCCTCACACTTTAGTAGGGCAAAGAATGGATTTTTGAAGAAGTTGTATTGGAAAAGTAGGTTCACTGTATTGTAAGCCATAAAATTTCTTTTACTATCTCATCCCTGAACTCTATATGGATTAGAAGCCCAAATGTGCAAGTATAAAGCCAATATAAGAAAAGCATAGAAGAATATTTGTCATTTGGGATGGTGAAGGAAATTTTAAGCAACACACCAAAAGAAAAATACTTGTGAGCAGAAAAATTGATGAATTTGCCTTGTCACTGAATTACTCCATAGATGAAGTTTACCACCTTTGTGACAAGATTTGAGGGAAGTATTTGCACCATTTACACAGACAAGGGATTGATAACTACAATATAAAAGAAGACTTGGAAATAAGGAAACAAGAAAGAGAAATCTGGGGAAAACATATAAACAAGCAATTCACAGAAAGATCAAATGACTAATATATAATAGTAATGATGAAAATATTGATAATAGTAGTCATATTAGAAATAGCTAATACTATGTTCCTAAGAATTAAGTATGTTACATGTTAATTTTTAAAACAGTTACACTAATCCTCTGAAGTAGGTTTTTTAAATATGTAAACAAGTATTCATCTTTATTAATAGTCTCATAAATACAAATCAAACCAATTAGATACCATTTTATAAGGGCCACTAGGAAATATAAGAGGCTTTAAAAACATCAGGTGTTGTTAGGGATATGAGAAAATAGGGATCCTCATGTACTACTGTGGGAGTTTCATTTAAAGGGGTCTACTATAGAAAAAAAAATAGTTCAGTGTTCAGAGAAGGTAAATATGTGAATACCCTCACAACCTCTCCATTTATATCTCAGGTCCACAGTGAGACATAAACAATAAGACCCATTTCAGAACCGTTTGAGGTAAAAATTAGGGTAATAGAAAGTAGATAGTCCTGGGGCACCTGGGTGGCTTAGTTGGTTAAGTGTCCGACTTTGGCTCATGTCATGATCTCACAGTTTGTGGGTTTGAACCCCATGTCAGGCTCTGTGCTGATGGCTCAGAGCCTGGAGCCTGCTTCAGATTCTGTGTCTCCCATTCTGGCCCTCCCCTGTTTGTACTCTGTCTGTCTCTCTCAGAAATAAACATTCTTAAAAACTTAAAAAAAGAGAGTAAGCAGTCCTCACTATAAAACAGGATAAGAAACATGTAATATCGCATGTGGTGGAATACCATATAGTTAAAGGAAATACACACACACACACACACACACACACACACACACACACCATCATGAAAGGCAGCTGGAAATAGAATGAAATTTATAGCACAATATCCTTCAGGGAAACCAAAACACACACACATAATACCAATTTTAAGTTCATGTGTATATCTGCATAAATCTGTAAAGATGGATTTGACAGATATATATTCAAAATACTGGAATGAGTACTTAAGCAGGGAGAAAAATGAGAAAAAGATAGGAAATGAGGGGTTGCTATATTTGAAAGTGGGGGGTGGGGGAAGGAGACAGCTGGGAGAGAATATTGTATTTTTATTTTGAGACTATAATCAATTCAGTTTTATATACTTAAGGTCTTAAGTGGAAAGAGGAAAGGAGGGAGGGAGGAAGGGAGGGAGGGAGGGAAGAAATCTCATCACAAGCTAATTTAAGCAATTAGGATGTTTCTCATCTCCTATACCTAGAAGACTTGATCCAGTAGTTTTGTCTTCATTTCTCTGGGAGTTTTTTGGATGAACTGCTGCTTATAATTCATCTGGGAACTATATTCATACTGAACCTGGTAGCAAGATGGTTGCATTAGCTCCAGTCTACTTATACCAAATGATGTTCAGAATAAGACAGAGAGAGAGAGAGAGAGAGAGAGAGAGAGAGAGAGAGAGAGAGAGATGTGACAGTCTTTGTAGCCTCTCTTAGAAGAAAGAAATTTTTTCAGAAAAATAACAATGGACCTCAACTCCAGTCTCATGGGCCAAACTTTGGTCAAATGTTCTTTCCTGCTATAATCACTGGCAAAGTGATGGGTTTATTCCTGGAAAATTAGTCCTGCCATTGGAGCTAAAAGCGGGTTTGGCTTGACCTAATGTAGTGGTTCTCAACTGGGGGTAATGTTGTCCCCAAAGGGACAATTGTCAATGTCTGGAAACTTTTTTTTTTAAGTTATCACAACAGGGGTCAGTTGCTACTGGTATCTAGTGGGTAGAGGCCAGAGATGCTGCTAAACATATTGCAATGTACTGATAGCCTCCCGCAACCAAGTCACCCAGTTCAAATGTCAGTATTTCTGTCTTGTGGCATGTGAGCTCTCTGTGGGAGGCATAGATCGCTGAAGAATTTAGAAAGAATCTCTAGATAGTAAGAAGGAAGAGGGAAACATATAATTGTTTCTAAAAAAGATGTTATAGCATGCCAAATAAGGGGAAAAAAATACAATAGAGCAACTGAGGTATTACTCCATCTGGTGGAGGATATATGTAGGTGAATGAATATTTTTGAGAATGGCTTAAGAAAGCTTTTGGGGGAGGGGCGCCTGGGTGGCTTGGTCGGTTAAGCGTCTGACTTCGGCTCAGGTCATGAACTCACTATCCGTGAGTTCGAGCCCCGCGTCAGGCTCTGTGCTGACAGCTCAGAGCCTGGAGCCTGTTTCAGATTCTGTGTCTCCCTCTCTCTCTGCTCCTCCCCTGTTCATGCTCTGTCTCTCTCTGTCTCAAAAATAAATAAACGTTAAAAAATTAAAAAAAAAAAAAAAAGAAAGCTTTTGGGGGATGTTTGAGGCCACAATGTTTAGAATTCTATAAACACTGGTTAGAGTCCCAACCTTGCAGTTTACCAGCTATGTAAATTTGGTGAATTATTTTATCCTTCTGAAAGTTTGCTAGATATAGTGTCAGTATATAAAAATTAATTGCATTTCTCCACACACCACATATCAAAGTCAAGAAAAATAGTTTGCGACATCACTTAGAAAACATACATAATTAAATCTAGAAAAATATGTGTGTGTGTGTATATACACACACACACACACACACACACATATGTAATGTGTATGTCTCTTGAGCCATGAAGCAGTATTCATTCATTAAGAGAACTGTCAGAATTTTCTTGGGTTAGAGCTAAGGTTGGACACAGAGTGAGGGTATCAGAAGAGACTGAAGGGGTGGTCATAGGCCTTTATCCGTCATCTCCCCTCACTCTTATCATACATTGCTACTTGCCTTCTTCTAGTTTTAATAAGTGGACTTGTTTTCCTTTTAAAACTTATTTCTAAGTCATTTGCTAATATCCTTGGATTTTCAAAGCTGACAGGTACAACTGAGGTTGAGATGGTGGCTGTAACCACAGACTCCCTTAAGAAACATAGCTTCATCCTGCAAATTCAGTGATGGAAGGAGTTGCTATAGGTTGTATCAGAAGTCCTCATAAAGAGATCCCATGGGAAAGCTAAGTCTTGGGATGATCTATGGCTTTCAAATTCATTGCGCCCTCCCCACATGGAGATTCTCCAAGGGATACAGAAGTAGGTGTTCTTTGGAGCACAGCTGGAAAGAAGAAATAGAAACAATCTCATGAGACTGAATTAAGCTCAGCAACCTGTTCAGTTTTGAAAGGACCGAGGATGCAGATTTTAGAAAGAAACACAAAGTCACTTAAAATAATATGCCTTATTATTAGGAAGAAAGAGTTTAGTGGGAGAGAAATAAATTACTGAAGATTAATGTGTTTCATTTTTCTTTAAAATTCTACCTCATGAGAATAAACAAAATGGGGTAAAGGCAGCAGAATGGACATTATCCCGTATTTTTTTTTCCCCAGATAGTAGAGAATAAAAATTTCAGAGCTGAAGGCAAAGACATTCATCCCACTGGCTCTGTGGGGAAGGAAAGAAAAAAAAGCAGTATGCTCTATGCTTCATTTCTATTCTAACCATCAAGTCTCCAACAGTTTCCTCTTAAAATGTAAAAATGAAAATAAATTGCATTCAAGTGCACATTGAAAGATAAGAAGGATGTGGTTTGTTTTTGTTGTTATTTCTTTATGGTTCAAATATGTCTGTGGCTCTTTTTTCAGAATGACAAGTGCTCATGGTCTAAGATGCAGTCAGTCTATGTCCCCCCAGGGGGCTTGGCTGTCAGCAAGTTGCTGAGCTGCATTCTGAGGGTAGGATGAGGTCAATAAGGGGCAGGGGCATGTTAGTGTTCTTGTACATACTGTATATGGGATAAAACATACAACCTGGCTGGGATTGAACTGTACTCTGTCACTGTCATGATGAAATGACTCATCATCCTTTGGGGCTCTCCTAGAAATAGTGCCCAGGATTCACACAAGTCCTCTCTATTTTCACCAGTTTCTAAGCATTGATGTCAACCTAATTAGAGACTGGTAAGGGTTAAGAATTTTGTCTCCTTTAAAAATTTCTTCTCTTTTCATGTAATCTTCCCAGCACCTGGTTGGCACTCATGGGCTTTGCTACAGCATACATTTTGGAGGGAGTGCACCCACACTTTGTGTTCAACTGGGATGCTGGGCTACCACTTACAGAGATTAGTATCCAAAAGATACGCCTTCTTTGTTCTTCTAGGGTTAGAGACATGTGTATTCACGGGATAGATGCCCCAAAGTGGTAATCATTGCTTCTACCATTGCTATAACATGTTTACCATTGTTTGCAAAATCTAGGTACTACCTAAACTGTTTCCTTTAATCATTCATTCATTCTTTCTTTCCTTCTTTCTGTCTTGCCCTCTTTATCTCTCTCTCCTTCTCTCCCTTCCTTCCATTTTTTCTTTTATTTCTTTTTATGAATGGAATTTAAAGACTTTTTTCACTACATTAATTGACAATATAAATTTTTAAAAATGAAAACAAAAAATGTTATTAAATATCAACTAGATTCAGCTGCCAACCAAGGATTTTAACCATGAGACTTGATCTTGTTGTTGTTCTTCTTTTTTCTTTTTGTTCAAAAAAGTAAATTCATAAGTGTTCATGATATTTTACCCCTGGTTCTTGTTCTTGATGTAATCAGAAGAAATGGAAAGGGAATAGATTTCATACAATGGCTCAAGGTTGACTGATGCCCTGTTCATGTAACACTCAAAAGTTTGTTATCTCTTGGAACCAGAACAGAAAAACACTGGATTACATTTTTTTCTTTTTGTTTTTGTTTGACATAATCATAGTTGCAGGACCAGCTCATTGCAAGTCTGTTTGTTTATTCAACAAGGTCTTATTGACCATGTACTTCATGCTGGGCACTGTTCTAATTGCTGGTGAAAAAAGTGGTAAACAAAATGGAAAAGTCACTTCCCTCATGGAATTGCATTCTATGGGCTGAGATACAAAACACACAAATAAGCTATACATACACAGTTAGAGGGAGATCCATGTAATAGGAACTAAGAAAGCAAGGATGGGGAGAGAGAATGCTGGAGTGGAACATAGTGGGAATTGGTAAAACATGAGACAGCAAGAGCAGCATGAGCAAAATGCATGCCTGCTCCACCAGACAGATGTTGGCAGTAGCAGAGTGGGCAAGGGGGAGCTTGGTAGAGATGGGGACAGAGGGTAACTGGAGGGGTGGGCAGATTATATGCAGACTTATGGGTCATGTTGGCTTTCACTCTGCAGAGTGCATTAACAAGCTGACCATAGCCTACCTGGATTGCATACTACCAGCTTGCAGCTCTCCTCTCCCTAACTGATCACATCCTCACTTCCCATTTCCTCTCAGGTGGCCTGCAATATAAACTTTTGATTCCTATGGGGTCCTGTTCTCAGGAGTAGATCTGAAAAACATAAAATGAGGTAGGGGGCTGTTATGACTGGAAAGTTGGTGGGGGTGGGCAATGCTTTAAAAAACTTTTTCTCCTGTTTGGGTTTATCCCTGAATTAGGTCAGTGCCATGCTTTTGTATACTGTTACAGAGTCAGGGAGAATAAAATAGTTTTGCAATTTTTATTTAATGTATGCATACTTGGGTGCATAGATTAGTTACCTAACCAGAAGGACCGGGGGGAAAACTAAGGAAAATTTCAGAAAAGGCACATTAAAATATCTCTAAGTTTAGGCAGAAATATAAACTAGGTAAAACTGTACATGATGAGTCAGAGTAGAGCGATCAACTTTGTGATTGCTAGGTTGAGAGGAATAAGATCCTTGCAGATACTAATTTTTCATGGATATGGGGAATGAAGATGCTGGCTTCATGTTACCATGGTTTCAGGGAAGTTGAAAGTCTCCTCTGGATGCCAAATGCATCCCATATGTTATTATAGGGCAGAGAATTTGGATTGAAGGAATTAATGATAAATGTAGGTTATCTGGGAGTAGCGACTTAAAACTTCATAATCAGTAATTGATGCCATAGCTAGGACTAATTCATCTGATTGGCTTATCTTCCAGTGGGAGATTAAGACCATCATGTGTTCATTCAGATATAGGAGGAAAGGGAGAATTTTGGAAAGGTCCAGAAACAGGGACTCTCCTTATATAGGACTTCCTATTGGGAAGCCGTGGCCAAAGCAAGTGTGTGTGTGTGTGTGTGTGTGTGTGTGTGTGTGTGTGTGTGAGAGAGAGAGAGAGAGAGAGAGAGAGAGAGAGAGAGAGGGAGGGAGAGGGAATAAGCCCCATAACACTACAGGGTTTTGTTTATCTCCTCAATGCATAAAATGTCATATGAAGAATAACAGGTACTCAAAGTACACTTTGTGAATTAATTTACTGACTACATGGATGGTGAAAAGAGGAGAATAAGGACAAAGTAGGATGTAGATACCTCTAGAATAGAAAGTATTTTGACTAAAGAGCAAAATGACTGCTTCAAGTGGCTTTGCTGAGAGCAAGACTGATGAAATGAAGAAAGCATGATATGTGGAAGGAGAGGGGCAGCTTAAAGTGTAGAGTAAGGAAATCATGACCAAATCAAGCTTTTTTACCTTTATAAGTGCCCCAGATTTAAAGAGAAAAAACAGTTTGTCTATAAGTATCCTACAGATACTTGGACTTGATATCAGGGGCCTGAGGACCAGGCCCAGAGTATCCTCAGCCTCTCCATCATCTTCAGAGTAAATAAGGTGCTGTGATCTCATTTGAAAAGAGTATTCTTGTCAATAAAGGTACAAAAGGGTTTCATAATGTGTTCATGTTTGCAGAGAGGGTGGTGGTAGAGAGATATCTCATAGATGGTATTTTTAATAGGCTGTTAAGATGAGGAAATAGAACTGACCTGGTATTTTACTATTGTAAATGAGGCTGACCCTCTCTATCAGGCAAATCTAAATTTGTATAATGCTTGTACATTTGGGAATGCATCAGAATCACCTGGGGACCTTTTGAAAATAAGTTCCCTAGGCCCGTGGTGATTTAGGTCTACTGAATTTACAACTTGCTTTTTGCTTTTTGTTTTAAATAAATTTCTCTGGATAGTTCTGAAGGTGCCATCTTGGCAATAGGAAGCTACCTTGATAGGAGTCACAGCTACCTTTGACAGTTTTCTTAGACTTATAAATGTCATATTTCTCCTTTGAAAAGTGGAAGTACGAATAGTAACTTATCATATGTAATGTCATAGTGTCCAAGTTACACTGTACCCTTTTGCCTCATCATACACCAGGTCTATAACCTTGCTTCCATGTTCCTCTTAGTTATTCACATTTTTGATGTAAATCACCTCTGATCTCAAGAGACAAGATTTAATGGTCAAAAGCATGGGTTTTGGAGTCAGGTATTCAGAATTCTGCACTGTCACTTACTTCCTAGGCAATTTGTTCAAGATCTCCGAAGCTAGTTTGTATATGTGTCTTTGTGGAGTTTTTGTTTCTTGTTTGTTTTTGTCTAAAAAAGGAGAATAATATCCATAACTTTACCATGGGGTTAGTAGAAGGATTAAAATAGTATGATGCCTTTCAAGCATTCAGGATTGTGCCTGCTACAAAATGAGGCCTGACATTTGGCCTTTGGATTTGTTGCATTGGCATTCAAAACCAGAGTTGAGTGTGTGAAACAAGATTCCATTTTAATTATGAAAAGGAATGTGCAACAAGAGGAATCAGTAGGGAAGATATTATTTGAGACCATGTTAAGGTCTTAAGGGAAAGCAAACGGTAGGGTAGGGAAAGCAAAGTTTCTACAAATTTAGGGGTAGAGGGCAGGAGAAAGAGTTTGGCTATGCATTAGAAAATAGCATACAGTCAAATCCATGTTTGGAAGACGTCCTCAAAATCTGCTCAGAATTTTGGAATTTTAAACCTTGAAGGAATCCAAAAGCCAAGTTCAAGCATGGTTATATAACTTGCCTGAGGTCACAGAGTGGCAGGCTTAAGATGAACTGAATTCTAGTATGTTGCCTAGATGTTAAACATAATCCAAATGAGTGAAAGATAACTACAGCAAAAGTAGTTATTGAAAATATCCACACTTATGTTTCACATTCCCAATTTTTAAGCTTGCTGACCTGCCACCATGGATCAGGCTAACTTCTTTGTTTGGTTTATTATATTATGACAGTGATCGAAATATGGGTGAGTTTCTTCATTTGTGAATGAGGGTTAAAAATGGTATCTTTCAAGGAAGATCATTATGAGGCTTGCATTCAAAGGGCTCAGTACAGTCCCCGAAGCACAGCAGTTGCTAAAATTTGTTAGCTGTTATATTAGTGCTGTTAATAGCTTCTTTAAGAAATGTATCAGTGTCATCCTCCCCAAATGTGTGCATGTAGCCTAAATTGGCACCATTAACACAAAGTTCAGACCTTCTTACAAGGAATTTCAGGGCTCATCACCTGGATTGAGATGTAATTTTCTTGATCAGATACTTCTTGGTATCCCTGAAATGAACTTTGATGAGTCTAGAAATCTCCAAGAATTGAAAGGAACTAATGTTTAGAATACACTTACTATGTTCTTGATGCTTTCCCAAGCAATTTATGAATATTTTCTTATATTTTTCTAACAATAGGCACTTTTGATTATCGATATCCCTATGTTACAGATGAAGAAACTAAGTTGCAGAGAAGTTAAATAACTTGGCATGAATCATAATTAGTGGTAGAGAATGAATTCAGACTGTTTTCTTTCTCTTTCTCCTTCCTCGACTTCTTTTCTTTCATCTTCTTCTCTCTTAAGTAGTTGAAAGTTTTCAAATTAAATACTTGAATTATTGTAATAATGCAACAATTGTTTGTTGGTCATTTACTCTATGCCAGGGATGGTCTTAGTCTATAGAGAGAATAATGATAAAAAACTTCATCATGAAGGGTAGGGGAGAAAGTGCTGCCCTAAGTAACTTTGGAAATGAGTGGAGTTTATAAAACTAAAAGCAAAATAAACTACATAAGCACTGTACTGTAGTTGATAAAATTGTATGCCATGGGGCTATGGGTAAACAATTCTCTTACTTCTGTGCAAGTGTTACTGGAATTGAACAATTAAGTAAATGGATGATAGATAGTTGGAGCCAGGTTTTTCACTGTTGCAGTGGGAGTTTACAGATAAGAAGGGGGACACTATAATGATCCATGTGATAATAGAGGAGAGTTGGAGACATCAATACAAACTGATGTTTAGCTTACTATAGATAGAGATGGTTGTATATAGAAATATTTATAAATACATAATATACACTCAATAATAGATTTCTTGCAACATCAACTATAATAAATCATGTTGATAGTATAAACCCTTGATAGGATGGAATTAAAATGGCTCCACCTTTGAGGTTTTTCTCACCACCAATTACCCATAACCCAAGTGAAATCATGTTGGAAACATTAAACAAATCTCAATAAAAAGGTATTTTACAAAATATCTGACCAGTACTCTTCACTTATTAAAAATAAATAAAGTCTGAGAAATTATCATAGCCAAAAAGTCTAAGGTGATATGATGAGTAAATGTAATATGATATCCTGGAAGACATACTGGAATGGAAAAAACAATGTTAGCAAAAAGAAAGGCAAGAAGAATAAACTTTAGTTAATGAGAATGTTGGTTCATTAATTGTAACAAATGTGCCATTTTAACCTAGCATGTTAATAATAGTGGAAACTGGGTTAGCTTATGAGAGCTCTTTGTCCTATCTTGGCAATTTTCTGTAAATCTAAAACTGTTGTAAAATATAGTTTTTCTAAGAAAACAACTTAAGATGGGTGACTGGTCTTATAGAGACTAGTGGGAAAGATAAACTAAATTTGTGAGGGAGAGTAGAAGTATTTAGAGTAGTTAGTGGGCTGTTAAATAATACCTCAAGAGATTATAGACATTTGGATGAGAGTGGTAGCATTATAGAGGTTGAAGAGGACAGTTGGAGATTATTTGGGAGTTGAGTGAGCAGAATTGTTGAATGTTTGGAAGTAGCATTGGTTCAGACTTGCACAGACTAATAAATGGTGGTGGTACTGAAAATATAGGAAAGACATTCTCAGGTGATGACGATGGTTTTGGGGGCATATTTGGTTCTTGGTGTCAGAATAAAAGAATACAATTGTATTTACCACATACCTCGAAATCAGAGTGAAGGTCTGGTTTGGAGATATCAACATTTAAAATCTCTGCTTATGAGTGATAACTAGATACATGGGATGAGATCAAAGAGAGAACAAATATAGAAAAGAAAGCCTAGAACAAACTTTAAAATGCATTGTCAGAGTAGAGTTACGTGAGCTTGCAAGTGGTCATGCCAGAGCAGTTAAAAAGATCAAGAAACAATATTGTTGCAGAAGCAATAGTAAAAGACTGTTTCAAGGAGGAAGTAGCCAGTGGGAATATCTCTGAGAAATAAAGTGAGATGAGAACTGGACATATCTGGGGATTTAGCAGGATGGAAGGCCAATAGTGGACATTATTGCTGCTGTGCCTGGACTTCTTGGATCCCTTTACAATTTATACACCCCTCCATTTCCAGAGGGTTTATTTTCTAACAACTCACACCTGTGCTCTCTTTGGAGGCCTTGCATCAATCTGGAACCAGTTTGCACCTGTAGACCACTTTTTCCTTTACATGAATCTCTGGGAAACCATCTCAAGATAAATCCCTATTAAAAAAAAAATTCACATCTTTGGTTAGATTTATTCCTAGGTATTTTATGCTTCTTGGTGCAATTGTGAATGGGATCAGTTTCTTTGTTTGTCTTTCTGTTGCTTCATTGTTAGTGTATAAGAATGCAACTGATTTCTGTACATTGATTTTGTATCCTGCAACTTTGCTGAATTCATGTATCAGTTCTAGCAGACTTTTGGTGGAGTCTATTGGATTTTCCATGTATAATATCATGTCGTCTGCAAAAAGCGAAAGCTTGACTTCATCTTTGCCAATTTTGAGGCCTTTGATTTCCTTTTGTTGTCTGATTGCTGATGCTAGAACTTTCAGCACTATGTTAAACAACAGCGGTGAGAGTGGGCATCCCTGTCGTGTTCCTGATCTCAGGGAAAAAGCTCTCAGTTTTTCCCCGTTGAGGATGATGTTAGCTGTGGGCTTTTCATAAATGGCTTTTATGATCTTTAAGTATGTTCCTTCTATCCTGACTTTCTCAAGGACCTTATGAAGATAAAAAGCTTCTGCACAGCAAAGGAAACAACCAACAAAACTAAAAGGCAACCAACGGAATGGGAAAAGATATTTGCAAATGACATATCGGACAAAGGGCTAGTATCCGAAATCTATAAAGAGCTCACCAAACTCCACACCCGAAAAACAAATAACCCAGTGAAGAAATGGGCAGAAAACATGAATAGACACTTCTCTAAAGAAGACATCCGGATGGCCAACAGGCACATGAAAAGATGTTCAACGTCGCTCCTTATCAGGGAAATACAAATCAAAACCACACTCAGATATCACCTCACGCCAGTCAGAGTGGCCAAAATGAACAAATCAGGAGACTATAGATGCTGGAGAGGATGTGGAGAAACAGGAACCCTCTTGCACTGTTGGTGGGAATGCAAACTGGTGCAGCCGCTCTGGAAAGCAGTGTGGAGGTTCCTCAGAAAATTAAAAATAGACCTACCCTATGACCCAGCAATAACACTGCTAGGAATTTATCCAAGGGATACAGGAGTACTGATGCATAGGGGCACTTGTACCCCAATGTTTATAGCAGCACTCTCAACAATAGCCAAATTATGGAAAGAGCCTAAATGTCCATCAACTGGTGAATGGATAAAGAAATTGTGGTTTATATACACAATGGAATACTACGTGGCAATGAGAAAGAATGAAATATGGCCTTTTGTCGCAACGTGGATGGAACTGGAGAGTGTGATGCTACGTGAAATAAGCCATACAGAGAAAGACAGATACCATATGGTTTCACTCTTATGTGGATCCTGAGAAACTTAACAGAAACCCATGGGGGAGGGGAAGGAAAAAAAGAAAAAGAGGTTAGAGTGGGAGAGAGCCAAAGCATAAGAGACTGTTAAAAACTGAGAACAAACTGAGGGTTGATGGGGGGTGGGAGGGAGGGCAGGGTGGGTGATGGGTATTGAGGAGGGCACCTTTTGGGATGAGCACTGGGTGTTGTATGGAAACCAATTTGACAGTAAATTTCATATATTAAAAAAATAAATAAACTGATTTGTATAATCCAGAAAAAAAAATTCACCCTTATTTGAAATGGAGGTAGATGATGGGGTGCTTGGGTGGCTCAGTTAATTAATCATCTGACTCTTGATTTTGGCTCAGGCCATAATCTAATGTTTCATGAGATTGGACACTTGAGTTGGGCTCTGTGCTGACAGTGTGGAGTATGCTTGGGATTCTCACTCTCTCTCTGCCCCTCCTCTACTCACATAATCTGTTTATCTCTCTCTCACTGTCTCTCAACTAAACAAATTTAAAAAAGGAAAATAATTGGAGTTCTTAATCTGGGATCCATGGACTCCTTTGGGGCCTATTAACAGGCTTGAAAGGATTAGTTAACTCTGAAATTATAGGAAAAATTTATATGTAATTGGATAGCTTTAATCACATTTCCAAAGTGATTCATAAATTCCTGTAAAAAGAAGAATAAGAAGGATAGGAGGAGGAGGAGGAGGATGTGGTGGAGGAGGAGGAGGAGAAATTACCATTGGAATTGGGATATCTGGTTTCCAGGAATGAACCATTATAGTATAATGCAGCCACAACATCTAATAGGATACTGAATGAAAAATGTCATCAGACACTGCAATTAGAAGATCTCTTCTTGGGGTGCCTAGGTGACTCAGTTGGTTAAATGTGGGACTCTTAATTTTGGCTGGTCATGATCTCATGTTTCATGAGATGGAGTCTGGAGTCAGGCTTTGTGCTGACAGCATGGATCCTGCTTGGCATTCTCTCTGTACTCTGTGCCCCTGTTCATTCTCTCTCTCTCTCTCTCTCAAAATAAATAAATATACATTAAAAATAATAAAAACTTGAAATGGGTGTAGGTGAGAAATGGAATCCTTTCTGCTAGAAATTCTATCCATTTAACCTTCTGGGGCCATGCTATAGAACTGAAAGTCCAATATCACAATTTGTAAACTGCACTACAACAAGCCCCTTTTCCAGGAGGCCACCAAGACCTCATGAGTATTCATTAGTAAGGACAGCCATAGTACTCAATGCTCCTTCTTTATGGCAGAAGTTTGTGCATGAGGGAAGTATGGTACAGAATATATGTTTGTGTTTATATGGGGTGGCTGGAATATAGAGGGGATCATAGCAGATACCAAATTCAAAGGTCAACAAAGGCAGAAAAGAAGAAGAAGAAAGAGAAACTTAGGAGACTGTATAGAAGCAAATGTGACTCCAGCTGCTTCTGGTATATGGTAGGGAGAAAGATGTGGGGGTTTACAGTGGCCATGTGGCACTTACATAAACATACCTACTTGCCCACACAGCATTTGATATGTTAGAAAAACATACACAGGTGATATGCTGGAATGTCACACTTACAGGGGAACCTTTTTTAAAAGTCAGAATAATATCATTTGAGAGAGAAATGAGTCACTTGTAAACATTTGGAAAGATAAACTGTCCATTTATCTAGCAGAATCACATGTTTTGATCTAATCTCTCAAAATATTATAGTTTAACAAGATAAAGATCTAATCATTAGTATTTTAGGTTTATGATATTCATTATATTATATGAGAAGATTTACTTCTTAAAGCAGAATGAATCAAAGATATCATTCAGGCAAAGACTATGCAAATTTTTTAGTTTAAAACAACGACACCCTATGGTAAGAGAGCAATCAATAAAAGTATTTTTTAGGATTAATACTTACATTTTATGCTTAATTGGCTCATATATAAAAATATCTTTATGTTATGAATTCAGTTAATGTGCTTTAAGTGCATAGAAGATTTAAAGGGCTCCAGGGTGAGGAAAACACATAATGTAGCAAAGGCAAAGGGTGTGAGGTCATCCATTACCCTACTTACATAAACAGACTGCCTGGAAGCATTCGCAGAGGTAGTTAGCTGTATATGTATGTGATGTCAGGGGACACAGGGGTATTAGCTGCCGTGTTTTTCTCTAGCTGATATATTGTGTCTTTGATAGAGCTTAAGTGTATACAAGCCTGACAATCATCACTCTCTGTGTCCAGTACATGTTTTTAGCTAAAAAACCAGTTTCACCCACAGCCCCTGTTCAAGAAAGGAAACTTGGCTCAGGGGCTATCACTAATTGGACCAAGAGTGGATACTTTCCCCAACAGTGGCCCACTCATAGGCTAATCATTAAGTCAATAGGTGTCCTGGTACAAAAGTCATTAATAGAATTTTAATAATGATAGTTCAGTTTAGCAGCTAGCTAATTATGTCAAGAGTCTATAGAATTTTGATGGGAAAATTTTAGAAGATTTTTAGTTAAAAGGAAGCATACATGGAGAAGAAGACATGAAATGAGGGAAATCATGGTTTCTGTGAGAAAGACCTATAAGTATCCAAAGCTGTTTTAGATCCAAAAGTCTAATTCCTTAATTAAAGTCTCACATTTCAAAGATGTCTTAAGTCTCTGCTCTTTGCAAATGAAAGACCTGATAATTCAGGGCAACATTTGAATCTAGAAGGGAGAAGTGTGTACTTGGAGTTAGAATATGTGGATTTGGATCCTGGTTTGTTCTTATTTAATAAATAAGGGAATTTAGACAAATAAGTTAGTTTCCATGGGACTTAGGTTTTCTATATAATACTACTTTTTAGGGATGCTGTGAAGATAAAATGTAATGTGTGTGGCAGCACTTGGTAAGTAGTAGATGAATGGTAAATCCCTTCCCCCCCCATATTCTGGTTTTCAAAGATGCAGTTTTGTAAAAGAAAATACCCTTGGGAAGGGGTGACACTGAGTATTGAGTAATGAAGTAGGAAGAAGCCAATCCCAGTCGCCATGTCCCAGAGGGGCTGAGGAAGGTTAAAGATCAGGATGGATCATGAGACTGGGTGCCTGGAAGACAAATTTACCTGATACAGTTATTTTCCATGGACCCGAGGCATGTTTATTCAAACTTTTCTGAATCACTAAGTTCATCAAAGTCCCAAGGCTATAATGTATGACAGAAGAGGGGTTTGAGTTTCTCAGTAGTCATTCCAATGTCAATCCAAGCCTGAGTTATTGCTGATAAAGGTAAGGTCTATACACATCCAAAGCTGGATAGAATCTTAAGTCAATTATGTAAGTACATTCTTGTTTTTGATTATGGTAGCATCTTTTGTTTAATCTGAGTTGTTGTTTGCCTGATTCCTTACACAGCTGTGGAAAAGTTCAAAACCATTTTTTTAATTTTATGAGAGGAACTAGTATAAAGTTTTCTTCTGATTGGTTGAAACCTGCTTAACAGTTTTCCTTTACATCATACCTCTGGAAAATCGATGAGAACTTTTGATTTGGAGGTTGAAGCTGGAGCTGAAAGCCAGAAGGCAGAAATGCAGACCTACTTTTAAATCTGGAATCAAAGAGCCAGGATAGGAAAAGCACAAATAGGGGCACCTGTACCCCAATGTTTATAGCAGCACTTTCAATAATAGCCAAATTATGGAAAGAGCCTAAATGTCCATCAACTGATGAATAGCTAAAGAAATTGTGGTTTATATACATAATGGAATACTACGTGGCAATGAGAAAGAATGAAATATGGCCTTTTGTAGCAACATGGATGAAACTGGAGAGTGTTATGCTAAGTGAAATAAGTCACACAGAGAAAGTCAGATATCATATGTTGTCACTCTTATGTGGATCCTGAGAAACTTAACAGAAGACCATGGGGGAGGGGAAGGAAAAAAAAAGGTTAGAGACGGAGGGAGCCAAACATAAGAGACCCTTAAAAACTGAGAACAAACTGAGGGTTGATGGGGGGTGGGAAGGAGTGGGTAGGTGATGGGTATTGAGGAGGGCACCTGTTGGGGTGAGCACTGGGTGTTGTATGGAAACCAATTTGACAATAAATTTCATATTTAAAAAAAAAAGAAAAAGCACAAATAAGTGGTCATCCTTATGCATGCTGCATTTCAAACAAGTCACTTTGGCTCTGTCGAGGCTGGTGAGTGTATTGGCTGTGGACTTAATGCAGGCTTCTTAAAGTGGGAAATTTATATTGCTTTTTTCTTTCTCAGTCTCATCCAAGGCAGTTTGAATTCTAGGTGTACCTGTTTAAGTTACTACTGCTTCCCTCCCCAAATTGAGATTATAATGATTACTGGGAGAGATAGAAGTGGTGTTCTTCTAGGAAAAAAGGGAAGTCATGAGGACTCATTATAACCCAGTAGCACAGTGGTGTAGAATATGAATTTTAGCCCCCAGGCAAACTTTTGAAAAGGTTCATCTCCTTGGCATAAAATTCTCTCCATTATACAAGTCTTTACTATATTCTGTACATATCTTGTATCTCCAAGTGATACAATTTTAAGATTCAAAGAACCATCTAATTCATGTCTATACTTGCTCAGATGGGACAACTAAAGCACAAAGAAAATAATATGATATCACACAGATATTTGGAGGCATAAGCAGAACTACATTTGAGGGTTCTTAACTCTCACCCACATGAGTTGTTTTTCACAAACCATGCTGTCTCTGAAGTTCTTTCAGTTCTTCAGGAGACTGTACTTCTACTTCATCCCACCCCTCTCTTGACGCATGCCAGAAGCCCCTCCTGCCTTAGCATAGTCAAACTTCTCATCCAAGGAGGGACACATAGAGATATCATCCCAGACTCTCCTTTCTCAACCAAATAGGAGGTTCTTAACCTGGATTATTTATTTAGTTTCAGGAGTTATAAATCTTCATAAATTTTATGTAGAAGTTTGTGCCTGAATGCCTTCCGTGTAAAAGATGCACAACTTACATCAAATAGATTAAGAACTGTGGCTTTAAAATATGGATCTCAGGCCAAACTCTTGGCTTTCCTGAATATGAATGAATGGCACTCTCCCTACGTCATTTTATTAGGATGCTGTGTGTCAATTAGATACGATAAAACCTTCACAGGGAAATACAGGTATTATTACGTGGCTCATTAGCTGCTATTGGAATATCTGGCCTTGAACATTTCTTACAACTATGTCCTCCTTCATGTATCTCATGGTAGTTGGCACCTTCTTTCCTGATGATGATAGATGGCAGGCAGAGGAGGTACAAAAGAGAACAACACCAGATGCTCAGGTACCCACCAACTTTGAATCAGACTTGTCAAATAAGCCCTGTCTCCATGAAGTCTTTCCTGACAACACTTAAAAAACAGCAAATATAATCTATTTCCTTGAATTTTAGAAACTGTGATGTCTTTTGCTTCTTCATTGTACAGAGCAGAGTTAATTTTTATTCTTGGGCAAGATAGTCCTCTGCACAATTAACCATGCAAAATAGTAGAAATAAGAGATGCAGGGAAAATGTCCAGTTCTCTGACTTGGCACATGAAATGACTAAGGCCCAAGTCACTTTCCACCGAGTACCTCATCCTGCTTTGGGAATAGCCAAAGGGCCAAATGAGATTACTTATAAGCTCAGACTTGAGTTTAATACAAATTCTCACATTGCTCACTTTGGGCAAATCATGAGGCTAAATTCAGGAAATGGACAGTTAGCTTGGATCAGAGGAAATGCTCAGAGTGGACTTGTGCAGGTTGAGCATCTGCAAAATCTCTGTGCTCTGATATCTCTTATGTCTTGGTCTCAATGTAGAAACAGTGTCTACATTAAGTTTAGGAGGAAATGCATTACAATAATTTATTTAATCATCATTAATTTATTCAATAAATACCTATTGGACACGTATGAAGGGCCAAGCATCATGGTAAGTGTTAAGGAGCCTATGTAGTAAAAAATAAAAACATGAAAACCAAACCAAAACCATGGTCCCTGCATCAAAAAGTTCATAATGTAGTAATGGTGTTTATCCCTGATATTTATTGAATACTTACTGTATATAGTAAGGATTTGCCTAAGCATTTTAGCTTTTTATTTCATTTACTTTTTTAAATTTTATGAAATATTTTAAAAGTAAAACTTGTTAAGCAAATTAACCTTGGGTACATGTTAAAGTTTCTTTAAGTTTGATAACATGAGAACTAATAAGGATATATCTTTTTTTTTAAATTTTTTTTTAACGTTTATTTATTTTTTTGAGGCAGAGAGAGACAGAGCATGAGCGGGGGAGGGTCAGAGAGAGGGAGACACAGAATCTGAAACAGGCTCCAGGCTCTGAGCTGTCAGCACAGAGCCTGACGCGGGGCTCGAACTCATGGACCGCGAGATCATGACCTGAGCTGAAGTCGGCCGCCCAACCGACTGAGCCACCCAGGCGCCCCTAATAAGGATATATCTTAAGATAGTTGACACTGTTAAGGGTGGAGGGGAGAATTTCTTTACTCTATAACAATGCTGCTCAATGTACAGTCTAAGGATAAATTTCAGTCTGCAAGTTATTACCTGTCTGAGACAAGGTAGGTAAAAAAAAATTGACACAAAGAGTTTAGGAACTTTTGTAGATATTTGACATTTCAGCAACATTTAATGATTCGTTGGTGGCCTCATCTCATTGAACAGGCTATAGATCATTTTGTGTTTTAGACATGTCTGGTGAATTGTTTGTAGTGGTGCACACGTGAACTGGCTTTCAAGGAAAGAAAAAGCCTTTTTTTTCCTTGCTGATTTCTGGTGAAAATACTCCCACCATGGTTGATTTTAAGCTGCCAGTGTAATGTCAGATATAGAAAAATTAACAGCTCTCTTCAGCCAACACAAGTGAGCTAGAGCACATCAGTGGGTGATGTGATCTGCATACCAGTCATGTACAGTAAGACTATATATTAATCCACAACAGATTAGGGGAAAGGACTAGTCCTTCAGAAACAGCAAGGTACAAATCACTGGCTAACAGCACATTTTTGTAAATCCTTCCTGTTTTTGATTTAGATGAACCCTAGGACATGGTAGTGCAGAGCTGTCTTCCCCAAGATGTCAGTTGTAAAGATCAGAATTTAGCATACTTACCAAGACCCATTCTTTCTCCCTCTCCATTTTCCAAACAGTTAATTTTGTTTATGTTAACGTTCACTGCTTACCTTATTATCACTGAGTAGGTAGTTTTCACTGCTGAGCCAAAAAGTGGACTAATTTGTCGTCGGTGGCCTTTTTAATCTGGGGATTTATGACCTTTGATTCTGCTCTCTTTATTTATTTGTTAATTTTGTCTTCTCCACTTTCTCTATACTCTTTCTGGAACACCTAAGCTTTCTCATCATTTTTTTCTTCTACTTGAAAAGATTATTGAGGTATAATTGATAAACAAAACCTATAGATATTTAATGTGTACAACTTCATGTGCTTGGAGATAAGTACACATGTGTGAAACCATCACCATAGTCAATGCTATAAACTTCACCATTACCTCCAAAAGTTTCCTCCCACCACATTGTTTTTATTTTTGTTTTCTTTTTGTAATGAGACCACTTGACATAAGATCTACCCTCTTAGCAAAATTTAAAATGCACAATACAGTATTATTAATCATAGGCTCTGTGTTGTAGAATAGATCTCCAGAACAAATTTATTTTGAATAACAGAAACTTTGCATTATTTGATCATTATCTTCTCTTTCATCCTCCTCCTAGCCAATGGCAGGCACCATTCTCCTGGCTTCTAATGAGTTTGTCTACCTTAGATTTCACACCAAAGTGAGATCATGCAGTATTTGTCCTTCTGTTACTGGCTTATTTCCCTTAGCATAATGTCTTCCTGATTCATCCATATTGTCACAGATAGCAGGATATTCTTTTTATTATTTTATTTTATTTTTTAAATGTTTATTTTTGAAAGACAGAGACAGAGAAAGAGAGCATGAGTGGGGGAGGGGCAGAAAGACAGGGAGACAGAGGATCTGAAACGGGCTCTGCACTGATAGCAGTAAGCCCCATGTGGGACTTGAACTCAAAAACTGTGAGATCACAACCTGAGCTGAAGTCAGATGCTCAACTGACTGAGCCACCAAGGTGCCCCAGGATTCTCCTTTTCTTAAATGGCTGAATAATATTCCATGGTGTGTATATACCACATTTTCTTTACTCACCTGTCAATGGACACTTAGGTTGTTTCATATCTTGGTCAATGTGAACAGTGCTGCAGTGAGCATGGGAGCTCATCTCGTCAAGATTCAGATGATTTTGGAGAGTTTGTTTCCCAGGGTAAGCTATCAGATACACCCAATAATCTTTGTAGAACCTAATATGTGGTCGGCGTTGTGATTGTCCAGGCACATTGAGTCCTTTCTGAATTTTTACCCTGAAAGGCAAGGAAGGATCAACCTTTCACTTTCTCTAGTTTCTTCTTTGCCTCTGATCAGGACAAATAACCAAATAACAAATAAGCAAAAGCACAACTTTATCAAAGAGAAGGATGGCAAGTGAGTACAAAACCTTTGTCATTAAAGATGTGAAAATAAAAACCATGGTGAGTGTTACTACATACCTGCTAGAATGGATATGATGCAAAAACCCACAGTGACATCAGCTGACAATATTGAGTGCTGGCCAGGTTGGTGAACACTGGATCTGTCATATGCTTAGTTGGAATACAAAATGGTACACTTGGGAAATGGCTTGGCAGTTTCTTACAAAGTTAAATCTACACTTACTATATGACACAGCAGCAATCCTTTCTTAGGTATTTACCTGAGAGGATTGACATTCTAAACAAAAATCTGAACATGAATGTCTATAGTAGCTCCAGTCATAATCATCCCAAACTGAAACCATCCCAAGTGCCCATCAACTTGTGAATGAACTAAAAAAAAAAAAAAAAAAAAAAAAGTATCCCTGCAGTAGGATACTACTCAGCAATTTAGAAAAAAAAAAGTGAAAGAAGCTGGAGGCAAAGATTGTAAGATACTATAGGATTTTATTTATATGACCTCTAAAAAAGGCAAAACTACAGAGACAGGACAGTGAACATGTGGTTCAGGACACATGTCACACAGGACAGTGTGACAGTGGTTGTCAATGGCTGGGAGTGGGGGAAAGTGCTGATTTCAAAAGGATGTGGAGGAATTTGGAGGGGTGATGGAAATATACTGTATTTTGATTGTGGTGGTGGCTACATGATTAAGTAAATCTAAAAGTGGATATTTCAGCTCCAGTCAAGCAGCCTTGAGATGACTGTAGCCCCCATCACTGCTTGACCACAACTTCGTTAGAGACCTTGAGCTAGAACCCTAGATTTTTGACCAACAGACACTATATGATTATAATTGATTGCTGTTTTAAGCTACTAAGTTTTGGGGTAATTTGTTGTGCAAATATAGGTAACATATAAATATAAATACAAATATAAATATGATCTATTACTTATTCTATCATCTGTGTATCTTTATTAGAATATAGTCTGCATGGTTTGAGATCCACTGAAAGATATACCCACTGTCTTGTTTTAAACAGAATACTTACAATTTAAATTTGAAATACTATCCTTTGTATTATTTCTGTTTATTTTTTTCTTATGATTACCTTTTATCTGCCTCACCTAAAGGGTCTGTGAAAATGATTCCCTCTATAACTAATAACTTTCTTCAATATAAATTCTAATATTTATCATAAAAACCTGTAGTTTTAAAGTGCTTATAATTTTAAAAATAGCCATGCATGGGCCACTGGATGACACAGTCGTTAAGCATCTGACTCTTGATCTTGGCTCAGGTCATGATCTTCCAATTCCTTAGTTTGAGCCCTGCATCGGGCTCTGCCTCTGCATTGATGGTGTGGAGCTTACTTGGGATCCTGTCTTTCCTTCTCTCTGTCCCTCACCCACTTGTGCGTGTGCTCTCTCTCTCCCTCCCTCTCTTTCAAAATAAATACATGAACTTAAAAAAATGGCAGTGCATTCATTCAATAACCACTTTTTGAACACCACTTCTGTGTAAGACATGAAGCCAGGAAGAGAGGTTACATTGCTATAAGAGATCAAGGTAGTCTTCACCTTCATGGATTTGCTTGTAGTCCAGAAGGGAAAAGAGACATTAAATGAATAATCCAACAATTGAATACAATTGTGATAAAACACTATGAAGGATATATATAAAATTAGAAATGTTCACTTTCAAAATATCCTACAGTCTCCATTGACATCTCTGTATATAAGAAAATTTTAATTGGTTCCTGACGATAAACATTTATAATTGTAGATATAGAACAAAGAAGAACAAAGTGCTCTTAGAGAAAGACCAAAGTGTTCCTTATAGAAAAACAAATGAAAAACTCAAAAAGGTTTGGAGAAAAAACTGAAAATTATATGAGATGACCTTGTGCTGTTTTGAATCTCCTTTGTCCATGGAGGCAATTCCTCTCTTTTCTTCAGTGGGAGGAACTGGATTTGTAGCTGACCCTGCATATGAGATTCCTCATAAGCACCAGCTGCTACAATGTGACCTATATCCTGCCCACACCTTGGATCAGATGAATTAGACATGTTGATCCTTCTGTTTGCAGCCACATGGGTCTACTAACAGCAACCTACAGCCATTTTGGGGGGCCCTGAATGGCCTTGAAGTTGTTTATGGGGTTGGTGTGAGCTGGTGCAGGATGATGAGGAATCAAAGGGGTGGTTGCCCTGGGACTGAGCTGCTGTTGTCTAGGCAACTTTATTAAGAACCTTCTGTTCCTCAGAAAATGAAGCCTAAATTAACTCTTAAGTTCTTACAAGTAAGGCTTTTCATTTATAAACTGGTCTTTGGTATTTGGAAACTTCCTGGTCTCCTCAACTGAGTCATTTTCACCTTGTTTGAAGCCCTAAAATATTCATTAAATGGCACTGGTTGTAATAATCTCTTTATTCTTGCATTACAAATAAAAACAAATGATTTCACCATTCAGATACCAATCACTGCATTTCTAGAATGAGTTTTAACCCCAAGTTCAATGCCCAAAATCTGATTTGGCCTCCAATTCTAAGACCCTCTACACGCAAATAAAATTCACAGGATGTGATTTTTAAATGCATGTTTCTTTACCTAAGTACAATGTGAAAAATTCATGTGTATTTCCCAAGTTTTAGCGGTAGAAGCCTCACAGCTAAAAGACACAGCATGAAATAAATCATGTGCTGCATTGGGAATCAAAGTACCTTCTTTCAGTATTTCTAACATGAAGAGTTTTTTGTGTGTGTGCATGTCCGAACAGACAGCTATTTTTTCAGTGGAGCAGGAGGCATTAACGGTTGATCCTTACAGAGGTACTTAAGGTTTAGGCACTTATTTATTTATTATTTATTTTGTGCAGTTTGAAGATATTAACTCATTTAATCTTCACAACAGCCTTCTGAGACAAATGTGTTAGTGTCTTTATTTTATAGACAAGGAAATTTAGGCCCAGAGAGGTTAAATAACTTGCCCAAGGTCATAAATAGTAAGATTCAGAGTCAGGGTTTAAACTCAGGCAGTGAGGCTCCAGAGGCTCTGCTTTTAATCACTCTTATAGCACTTCCCAAAGTGGTCAGCTTGTGCTTAGGAGTCACAGTATAGGAAATATTGCCATTTTTAAAGCTGGAATTACACTTAGCGCAACAAAATGCTCACACTTAAAAGGCGTATACAGGAACTGAGACCAAATTATAAAATTGCAGGCTACAGACTCACACTTTCAAGATAGTTAATTTAGCATCAGCATTATTCAATTTCTCTGTGTGCATGTGTGTGTGTGTGCGCGCGCACACAGGCATGCTTGAAAAACAAAGGCTTTAAATTCCAGTTTGAATTTTGGCTTCATTGTACCTATTGTTTGTCCTTTTATACCAGTCCCTAAGCCTTTTGTTTTCCTTATCTATAGAATTGGTCCATTATTGCAAAGTTCAAAGAAATTAAAGTATATGAATTCTATGTAAAATATAAAGAAGAAAGAATTTCAGGGATTGATTTTTATTATCTATATGTTGAGTAGGTGACCATTCATTTGACATAATTTGAAATCTTCCAACGTCTTGCTTTCTCGAAATATCTCTCGTTCTAATTTTTATAAGTGCTTGAAATCCCACTAATGAGTGAATTCTTTAAGTTTTGAAATTTCTATTGGTAAAACTAATTGCTTAAATGTTTAAGTTGTTTAAACCAGTGGGAGGCGTAACTCTTATTAAACTTTTTCTGCTAATTCACTTGGGATTACCTAACAGATATTTGTCTATCTGCCCCTGTGGGGATGAGACAGGCACCAGACCAGGAAAAATGTGATGGGACATAAACACTTTGCAGATAGTATACTGTTGCTAAATCTCAGCCTTCAACTCTTTGAAAGCCAGATCTCTGTGCTCTTTTATTAATGATGTTGTTACCAAAATATGATAATTTTTACAATTACAGCAAATTTGAGCATAATACTCTCCTTATTAGAATCCTATTTCTGCTCATTTATTTATTCTTTATATACTGAGCACCCATTGTATAAGATGGAGCACATATATGGTAAGGCAATGTCTAGTGAGAAATAGGGGATTCAGACAATAAACATATAATCATGGCACAGTGTGATGAGGGCTGAGAGAGGTAGCAAACACAGCATGCTCTGACATTACATTGGAGGAAAACCTACCAATACCTCTAGAGGGCAGGGATAGTTTCCTAGAGGAAAATATATCTAACCAAAGAACAGAAGCAAAAGAAAAAATTAGCTGGGCAACACTGTGGTGGGGGGACAAGTAGGAGATTTGTGTTTCAGATCAAGAGAATGGTATATTCAGTGATTCTGAGTCGAGATAGAGCAATGCAGATTCAGAGAATTGAAAGGTGTTCCAGAAAGCTTGAGCACAGAATGTGAAGGTACGAATTGGAATCAAAGGGTAAATGAAGATAAGGTCAACAAAAGCCTTGTAACTCATATTAAAGAGTGGGATTTTATCAGTATTTATATCAGGGTATTGACCTGGGAAGCTGGATCAGATTTCGCATTTTTTGTGGTTCCAGACCCTCTCTGATCTCATCTTCTACAACTTTCCCTCTCTCCCTTCTCTGCTTCAGCCAGATGCACTCCTACCTTATCTCCATGACTGGCATTCTACTTAAGTAAGACTTGCCGCAAGATTCCCATCCCCTCACTTCTTTTAAGCCTTTGTTGAAAGGTAAGCTTCTCACTCAGACTTTCTTTATTCACCCAATATTTATAAGATCAATCCTCTTTCCTAATATTCTCTACCCTCTGCTTCCAGCTACCTCCCTCTTTTATAGTATTTGTCAATATCTTATATACTGTGTAATCTATCTGTATTATCTACTTACCTGTTCCTCACCCACCCACACTAAAATGTAACTTTCATGAGAATAGGAATTTGAGTTTACTTTTATATCCTTGCCACTTAGAATAATGCCTGGCATGTAGGAGAAGCTAACACATACCTGCTAAATGAAAAAATAAAAGAATTTTAGAGTGGTCATTCTAGCCTCAATGTGGAGATAGGATTGGTGTCAGGGCTGGAAGCAGGAAGTCAGCAAGAAGCTGTTACAGAAATACAGCCAAGGGCATGATGGTGATCTGTAACAGTGATTCTAGAACGTTTTAGAAAATACAATGTATAGGGCTTGGTAACTGATTGGGAATGATGACAGTAGAAGTGGTGGTAGGTTATTGATAAAGAGAAGGAATAGTTAATAATGATGCCTGGGTCTGATAGATTGAGTTATTTGTAGGGAAAATACTTACTCACATCCCCACTGATGTTGGATTTGGCCATGTAATTCACTTTGTAGAATATTAGGAGAGCAACGTGAATAAGAGCCTTACGTGTCCTTGAGCAGTTTGGGCTGGATCTTGCACTCTAATATGTAGTGTCTGAAGGAAATGCTCAGGGTAGCTATTTGGCTTCTCAGCCTAGGCACCAGAATCTACATGTGTGAAGTAGACCTGGACCCAACCTATACCTTCAGCCAAGCTAGTTGATCTGCAGCAGGAAGCAGAGCTGTTCAGCTAAACTCACACAGGATCAATCAATGATAGTTAACTTTTAGACCTAAAAGCATGAGAATAAATAGTTGTGATTGTAAGCCACTGAGTTTTGAGGTAGTTTGCTATATTGTATTATTATGTCAATGGCTGATTGATATGGTCTGGTTTAGGCTACTTGGAAGACAGTTGTGCCTTCTATAAACATGGGGAATCTAGAAAAAGGAGCAGATGGGGGGGGTCAAGATATTAGTTTAAGTGATTATGTCAGGTTTGAGGTACCTATGTGATATCCAAGAGCTTTGGTCTAGTAGATGGACAGAGCATTGTGTCTATGCCCACGAGTGAGCGCTAAGAACTATGATTTGGGAATCATCACCTAGAAAATGATGGAAGCAATGAAGGAGTACAGAATGAGATCCTAGGACAGAGACTTGAGAGACAGTTTATTTTATAAAGGACATTGAAGAATCTTTAAAACAGCTGGAGTTTATAAGCAGGTTAAAGGCAGTGGGTCATAGGTGAGAGGAAGATATTGCCCAGTCCTGGTTTAGGGGCTGATTCAGCAGGTGTGTCCCATACCCAGAGTTCAGCCCTAACTAACAGATTCTCTGAGTTTGCTTCCATTCTGTTCTCCACATGATCCACAGCTCTCATCAGAAACAACAATAACCCCAGAGGACTCAGAAGACCATTTCATATTGCCCTTTCCCAGGCCACATGCAATGGCCATTTCTGAGCTCTTCATTATGGAAACACATAACAAGTTACAAGTTCCCTCTGATTATGGAGAAGGGCAAGGAAGGGCAGAAGTGTTCTTCTCTGCTCAATGATCCATGCAGTTCAAGCAATATCCATCGTAGGCAAATTCAAGACAGAGATAAGTTGAGATGTACAGCCCAGCAGCTCTCATAAATGAGTTTAGTTCAAGTTGAATTAAGGTGATCTGTGAAAATGTGTTCCAAAATGATTCTCTTCAATACTGGGAACACCAAATCATTCTGAAAAATGGTTTAGCACTTTTGGTAAATGTTTCTATTATAGCCTTATAATTCTACAGAAGTTAGACTAGAGGCCTCTAATGAGCTTATTGAAACAGTGAACACTAAATGCTATTTAATATTTGCTGTCACTTTTCGGAAGGCAAAAAAGACTTCTTCATTCTGTTTTTGCTGACTGCTTCAGCAAAATTATGAATGGGTAAAAAGACCATGTTTACCAGGCATGGAAAAAAATAATCTGTTGAAGCTGGAAATCACAAATTATTATTCTTGGTGAGGAATGGTGACGGCATTTGAGAGAGACAGGGGCTTTTCTGTTGGAGAATCCTACCAGCAGCATTTTCAGATTTTATGGGAAGAACCAGTCAGGATTCTGACTTCTTTCATTGCTTACTTATCAACCTTACTAAACTCAACTCAGAACTTGCTGAATCCCAGTTCACAAAGTGCTGCAGGAGGTGAGGGACATCAAGGAAGCCAGAGAAGATTTCCCAGAAGGGCCACATTTGGAGGAGATCTGAAGGAGTTTAATGGCCACCAGAGGAGGAGGGATTAGATCTCTATATTCAGTACAATAGGGGAGCCGTTAAGTATCTCAAGCATTAGGGGAATGTAGTAAGTTTAGTTTGGGAAGAGATCACTTGGATAACTGATTCAAAGAAAAAGTTTGTAAAGGTGGATCAGTTAGGAGGCTACTGCAGTGGAGTTATCCAGATAAGAGATACTGGTAGGTAGAATTAGGGTGATGGTGGTGGCTATGAACATGAGAAGATATATTTGAGAGATAATTAGAAGGTAACCTAGGCAGAACTTGGAAGTGAATACAGAATGGTGAAGAATGGTGAATGGTGAAGATGGAATCAACTTGGTTTGGGGTTGGCCAAATCCTGGAAGAGAACCAGTTTATCCTATTTAGTTAGTTGGGACAAACAGTGAAAGGAGCTGCTACTGGAAGATCATTAATTTGGTTTTTGACATTTTAAGAATGAAGCGTCACTGAGACATCAAAGTGGAGATGCAAGTAAGCATGTGGATATATTGATCTAGAGCATAGAGCAAAGTCTGCCTGGAGATAAAGATGGGTGTATAAATTGCATTGGTGGCGGTTAAAGCTGAAGGCATGGATAAATTCTGGTAGGGAGAGGATACTTGAGTGAGTAAAGTAGCGGGTCTTGGAAAGCACTCACTATGGAATTTAATGCTTGGAGGAAGGAGGGTGAGATGTTAGGACAATACAGAGGGTTTGGAGGAGGCAGAGAAGCAGAACAATGAGATGTCTCAGTAGCAAATGAACATAGCATTGTAAGAAGGGGAATGTGGTCAGCAGCATCAAGTAGAATGAGGATTTAGAAATATCCACTGAATTCAGTGATAAGGAGGGAGTCATTTGGTAAGCAGTGAAGAGAAGAAACTACATTAGAATGGAGTGTTGATACTGAATACATGTAAGTTCTTTTAAAGTTTGACTGTCAAGAGGAATAGAGAGATATATAGGGTATTAGATGACCCAGGAGGGAAATAGCAGGTCAAGAGAGTTTTTTGTTTATTTGTTATTTATGGGAGAGATACTTGATCATGTCCAGAGGTAAACAGGATGATAAGGATGGTAGTAGTGTGCTGAGAGATAAATTGTTTTGAAAGGGCTATAGTTAAAGGATATGGCAAGGTACACCAGGGAGTGTGCACAAAAGATGGAGTGGCAATGTAGGTCACTGGAGGAGGAAGGGATCAAGGAAATGAATAATAGTCAAGATATTGGATAGGGAATCCATGGGGATGATGAAGTGCTGAGATTTACAGCAGGACTTGGACTGGAGAAAGGGGGTACAGGCCAAGTGCCAAAGTCTATAGACTTTAATAAGAGGGCCTAATCAAGAATGTGATTGATGACAGCAATGAGGAAAGAGGGAGGTGGTGGTAATTGCTGTAAAGCCTAAAAATGAAAGCAGCAGAAATTTTCTTGAGGAGGTGAGAAGTAGTGTTGAAGAGTAAGGAGGGCATCAACCCTACCTGTGATCCTGAAGGTCACAATTTGAGAGAGCTGTATTAAAAGTAGGGTCCTTCTGTTAAAAACTGAGAACAAACTGAGGGTTGATGGGGGGTGGGAGGGGGGGAGGGTGGGTGATGGGTATTGAGGAGGGCACCTTTTGGGATGAGCACTGGGTGTTGTATGGAAACCAATTTGACAATAAATTTCATATATTAAAAAACAAAAACCAAAAACAAAACAAAACAAAACAAAAAAAAGTAGGGTCCTTAAGGGTGGAGCATGTTCAGTTAAAACTAGGCATCTTGGAGAGTGGTGGGGGTGAGCTTATGGTGATTTTTGCTGGATTTGGGGTAGCAGATCCACTGTAGAACGTGGTAGGTTACACATTACCAAAAATAATAATTGATTTACTTCTAAAATTTCTTCATTAAGTACTTAAAATTTAAATATTGAAAACAAGACAGTAAATTTTTAAAAATGTAATATCTCAAAACTTGTCTAAATTTCTCATATTTTCAAACTGGGTTTTTTAAAATTAAAACATTTTTTAAAAATGTTTATTTTTGAGAGAAACACATTGCGAGTGGGGGAGGGGCAGAGAGAGCCTGATGTGGGGCTGAACCCTCTAACCCGGATCTCATGACCTGAGCCAAAGTCAGAGGCATAATGGACTGAGCCACCCAGGTGCCCTTCAAATTGGGGTTTTAAACTAATAAGGCATGTTTCTTTTTAGACTATAATTAGGAAGCAGGTGGTTTCTGGTTGGACTATTAGTGATTTCACTATTTTTTAAATAATAAAAATAACCACGATTACATTTCCCCTCAACATTACATGCTGAATATCCCATTGTGCAGCCAGGGACCTCACCAAAGAGCCACTCTAACAAAGAGCAAATCTTTTATTTGAATGGGGATTTTCAGTACATACAATGCCAGTGTGCACAATAGTGCTACAAAAATGTGCCACTTGCAAGGCTGTGCTTCACCTTGAGTGCAGTGAGTCTTCTACATGGATAAAATGTATTAAGTGTCCAACAGCTCCCAACAGCCACAAACAGTAGTCCCAGCTTCAAGAGCTTTTACTGACTCAACCAAGCTGGACGATTTCAAGTCAAGTGGTAGCACCCAGACAAGCACACTTTTTATGTTACTCCTGTGTCTGTCTGTATTCATTTTTATGCCTTGGAATGTGCTCAGCTCTATTTTGGGGAGCTTAGAGAATCTTATCCTCACATCAGAACGTTGATAAAGAAATGAGAGATACTGAGTAGTGGACAATTTTGATTAGGGGCATTTTAGTAACACAAAAAAGAGGACAGAGTTTGTAAAATGAGTTACTAGTTGAACCAAGAAGGGAACCAGAGATTTCTGAGTCTCAATTTGCCAGTTAGCTTTGGGGCTTAACGCACCATATAGTGTCATTTTCATTTCCATTTTAAATGCCCAAAGAGCTTTATTCATAGACACCTATGTTGCCAACTGTCTTTTTAGAACCTGGCTCCAATTTTTTTTTTTCCTTTTCTCCAATACATAACAAGCATGCATGCTATAAAATGCCAAAAAAGAAATGGGCACCCATCCTTATAAGATTAGCTCTAAAAAAAAAATGCAGCCATCACAGCCAATGTTAAAAATTCCTATTCCTAATTGGCTACAATAGGGAGTAGGGCTATGGTTCTTGAGACCTGAAAGTCACACAGACATGGGAAAAGTGAAGAGAATGGTAATTTTCCAATGTCCCTAATTAAAGCCATCTGTGCTTCCCTAGTGCTGTTCCCTTAATGCATTCTAATGCAAAATAGCCTCTTCTCTTGTTTATTTTGGAACACAGCTGTTCTCTTAATGGAGCCTAACAGATAATGGAAGCATTGTTGATTCCCTCACCCCCTTGTCCAAACAAACTGGGATTTGAGGAAGATGGGAAGGAATCCTCTTTGCTTTTGGGAATCTGTGTGTCTGCTGTAATACTCCAAATGTACTTATTTATTTATATCGTTAAAAAAGGGAAGTGAAAATATCTATCTTTGTACACATATGTGTGTATCCTATTTCTCTTGGAATTTGAACTTCAGATATTTGCTTTTCCTTGTAGTCTTTTGGTAGATTTCCCCCTCAACATTGTTAGCACATAATATATCCATAATTAGGATTGAGCTTTCAAAGAAAATCTTTTTCTTAGTGCTTACATTCTCCAAAGGAGAGAAGATGCCAAGGATAGAATAGATTGGTTTTCTCTCTTCTTGTCACCTATCCATGCCCCTCTATCCCTCCCTCAGAAAAATCACTGCATGCTGCTTTGAGCAAGTTAAACTGTTTCATACTCTATTGTTTTTTTGATCTCCATAAATTTACTTAAATATCATTATAGGATATTTCAGATTTCTAAAATGTACATTTTGTGGGGCATGAAACCTGTACAGTCTTGTGAACTCTTGTTAAGGAAAAGAATACAACTTTTAAACACTGACAGCATAAAACTCACAAATTCAGAAAGATAGCAAAATATTTTATTAATTAACTGCGTAAAATACCTCTATGAAGTCTTTATATTTTCTCTACATATTTTGGCTGCATATTTTTTGATTGTCTCTTCATTTGATAATGAGTTTAAAATATTATTTTGTATTAGGAGAATAAAGAGACAATTGAGTTTCTTCTTTTATGTTGTTGGTAGTAGCATCAGTTATTTGTGATACATAAAACATGTGAGTTCACAGTTACACTTGCTGTTTACAACATTGCTACAAGTCTGTGTCCTACAAATACAGAAGGTCAAAAAAATTCATATTTTGTCATACTTATCAAAAAAGAAAAAAATAATGTATGGAGTTTCCGACCATCACGCAAGCAGTTCTGGAGTTGATGTCTTAGCTGTAAACTCTAACACCAGACCAAATGTGTTAGCCAGTGGTTTTCAGGCACTGACATTGGGCAGGACTGCAGTATCTGAGGGTGAGCCTGACATTCATCTTGGGTCTATAACAGTTTCCTGATTCTGATTTTGCCTAAGCAAAAGCATGGCGATATTGCTGAGGTTGGAAGGAAAAGATTGGATTTTGGAGCTTCTGAAGCATAAAGAACTTGTAGGGCAGGTTACAGGAAAGGAGGGAATTCTGCTTGTGGGGAGGGTGTAGAAATCGGTGTGGAATTTTCCAGGACCTTCACTGAGGCCTGGGCTATAAAGGTGGAACGCCTTGAGTCCTAGTCCAGAACAGCTGCCATGGGGTGGAAAGGAGAGAAAAAGACACTAGGAGTCACAGGGAGAACTAGGTACTCCAGCCCAGCCAGAATGGAGAGACCTTGTGAACACCCAGGCTTTTGTCTAAGACCAATCCTTTGCATTAAGAACACCCTACCATAAGGACAACTCTAATGAAGCCTAAAATCAAATCTCAGCAGGTTCATGGAGAGTAGTCAAAATATGAACTTCCTGCCAAAACAAACAAACAAACAAACAAACAAACTCAATACTCTTTAAAGGAAGACAACATAATCCAGCCTCCTGATAATGTATTATGCACAATATCCAGCATATAATAAAAAATTCCAGATATCTGAAGAAGCATGAAAAGGTATCTTAAAAGGGAAATGATTGTTTAGAGCTGTAGCAGCATCCTGCTAAGTTGAGATTTGTACTTCAAGTAAAATTAAAATATATGTGACAATAGCAAAAAGGCTAGGAGTGGGTATAAATGGAATTATAGTATTGTGAGTTGCTTACATTTGTTGAATGTGAAGATGGGTTGAAAGAATGAAATATGAGCTGGTTCAATATTGATTCTATCTAGACTGTGATAAGTTGAAGATGCAATCACTAAAAAATAATAAAGGTAGTACAGGTAAAAAGTCACTATAGGGAATAAAATGGAATTAAAACGTGTTTAATGAACCTAAAGATAGCAAGAAAAGAAGGGGGAAACTGTAAAAACAACAAAACAAAACATATGGGATGAATAGAAAAACAACAGCAAATTGGTACATAAATGTAATAAACGAAACACTCCAATTAAAGTTAGATATTGTCAGACAAGATAAAAGAGCAAGGCCCAAACATATAAAAGTGAAGCACTTTAAATACAAAGACACATATGGCTTGAGAGAAAGAGTTTGGGGAATGATGTGCTATGTTAAAAGCATAAGTAACAGAGTGTTTCCCATAAAGATGGTAATTTTATAACAATGAAGGGGTCTAGTCAATGGAAAGACAATTCCAAGCTTGTAAAGTAACTAAATAATATAACTAAATATAAATATAACTAAATATAGAGATAACTTAAATATAACTAAAATAAGAGTTTCAAGAGTTATAAAGCATAAATTGACAGAACTAAAGAAAGAAAGAAATCCATAACCAAACTTGGAGATTTTAGTATTTTATTCTCATTGTTAGACAAAGTTGACAAAAGCATATGCAAGGATATAAAGGATCTGAATAACACAATCCACCCAGTGAAACTAATTTATATTTATAGAGTACTAACCCCAACAATTTTTAAAACAAATTTCCTTTTTTTTTTTTTTCTTAAATTTTTTTTTAATGTTTTTTATTTATTTTTGGGACAGAGAGAGACAGAGCATGAACGGGGGAGGGGCAGAGAGAGAGGGAGACACAGAATCTGAAACAGGCTCCAGGCTCTGAGCCATCAGCCCAGAGCCCGACGCGGGGCTCGAACTCACGGACCGCGAGATCGTGACCTGGCTGAAGTTGGACGCTTAACCGACTGTGCCACCCAGGCGCCCCTAAAACAAATTTTCAAGTCAGTTTCACTACAGTTGAAGACACTTAAATCTTATAAAATATGTTCTTTAACCCTAAAGGAACTAAATTAAAAATTAGTAGAGATTTGTAAAATTGTCAAATAATTAGAAATGATAAAATATGTCTATTTATAATTCACTTCTAATAATTCATGGGTCAAAGAAGAAACCACTTGGGAACTTAGAAAAAATTTCAGACTGAATAAATAATGCAAACACAACATATGACAATTTGGAGAATGCAGCTTAAGCAATTCTTAGAGCTATATTATAATTATAAATGCATATTTTAAAGAAAATTAAAATTAAGAATCTAGGTTTTTACATTAGGAAGCTTAAAAAAGGGGAATTGAAATCAATGTAGTCAAAATAAAAAAAAGGAAATTCAGATAAAATAAATGTAATCAAAAATAATTTTATCAAGCAGAAAAATAGTGAAAATTGACAAAGATAAAGTTTCATGCTTTGAAAAACTTAATGACATTGAAAATCTCAAGCAAGCCTGAGCATGAAGAAAAGAATGAAAATACAAATTACTTATATGAAGGAAAGAGTATCATTGCAAATTTTAGGGCCATAAACCCAAAAGTATAATAAAACAGATAATAAAAATATTATGAATAATTTTATGTCAATAAATTCAATAACATAAGGTAGAATGGACAAATTACTTGAAAACATTTCTTGTCAAAACTTATAAAAATGAAAAAGGATCTGAATATTATATTTAAGAATAAAAATAAATGCATAATTAAAAATTTTCCCGTAAATAAAACTCCTAGACCACATGGTTTCATTAGTAAATCTCACTAATCATGTAAAGAAGAAATCATAGAAATATTACAAATCCTATCAGAAAAAGGAAAAGGAGAATACTTGCCCATATTTTTCATTATACAAAAAAACTGGCAAAAATATTAAAATATTAGAAATTAATACCTCTCATAAACATAATAAAATACATCAAAAAATTGAAAACTGGGGACACCTGAATGGTTCAGTTGGTTGAGTGTCTGACTCTTGATTTCAGCTCAGGTTATGATCTCACAGTTGGTGAGTTTGAGTCCCGCATCTGTCAGCACAGAGCCTGCTTAGGATTCTCTATCCCTGTCTCCTTCAAAATAAATAAATATTAAAAATATATTTTAAAAAGATTTTAAAAATTAAAAAATTAATCCAACAATACATAAACAGATATATCATGATTAATCAAGCGGGATCTTCAAGTAATAAAAAAATTCAACATTTGTAAACCATTCATGGTAATGAATACATTAATAGAATAAAGGAGAAACAGTTATATAAATGTCCTAGAAATGCAGAAAAAAAAATTGAGAAAACTCACTCATGATAAAATTCCAAGAAGATTAAGAATGAAAGATAACTTTGTCCATTTAATAAAGGGCATCTAAGGATAGAGTGAATACTTTCTCCCAGGAGTGTGAAAAAGGCAATGATGGTCACTCTTTTCATTTTTTTCAGTATTGTTTTTGAAGTTCCCATTACTTATATTGGCAAGAGGAGTTGTAAAAACTGGAGGGTGGGGGTGAGAGGGAACATGATTTTTTTTTAATATTATTTTATCTTTTTTTTTCAATATATGAAATTTATTGTCAAATTGGTTTCCATACAACACCCAGTGCTCATCCCAAAAGGTGCCCTCCTCAATACCCATCTCCCACCCCCCATCAACCCTCAGTTTGTTCTCAGTTTTTAAGAGTCTCTTATGCTTTGGCTCTCTCCCACTCTAACCTCTTTTTTTTTCTTAATAATTTTATAATTCTTTAATATTTTCTTAAATTTTTTTTTCAACGTTTTTTATTTATTTTTGGGACAGAGAGAGACAGAGCATGAACGGGGGAGGGGCAGAGAGAGAGGGAGACACAGAATCGGAAACAGGCTCCAGGCTCTGAGCCATCAGCCCAGAGCCCGACGCGGGGCTCGAACTCGCGGACCGCGAGATCGTGACCTGGCTGAAGTCGGACGCTTAACCGACTGCGCCACCCAGGCGCCCCATGTATGAACATGATTTTTTATATAGAAAATATTAAAGAATTATAAAATTAAGATTAATAAGTGAATTTATAATGTCACAGGATAAAGAAGTCAATGTACATAAATGATCTAACAACTAGAAATTCAAGTTAAAAATAAAATTCTGCTTACAATAGCATCCAAAATATTGGATACTTAACAAATACTTTAAAAAGTATGTGTGAAACCTCTACACTAAAAACTATAAAATATTGCTCAATTTAAAGATGATCTGAAAAGTAGCAAAATATGCCATAATTGTGGATTAGAAAACTCAATATTGTTAAGATATAAATAATTCTCAAATGTATGTATCTATTCAATACAGTTCCAGTGAATATCCAGGTAGGCTTTTTAAAAAATGGGAACTGAGTTTAAAAAAAAAAAAAACAGTTAATCTACATAAATAAGGTAATAAATAGACATCTTCTGCGCTTTAAGAAAAACATACACACATAGTAAGAGTCCAGTGAGAAATGACAATTGACAATAGGTCTTGTTTTCTGGGAAACAGTATAGTGATAGAGTCTGTGTGGAACTGGACAGTCTGCTTGTCTCAGGAAGGCAGTACCTACTGAGCTCGTGGTAATTGTTACCATGTGGGAATGGTGATGGTGGGGATGGTGATTGCTAGAGCTTCTGAATTTTCAATAGAAGCTAGACATTAGAATATTTATGTGAAAACTTCTCACTGTCAATTTTTGAAATAATTCAGTTCATTTTCTAACCATGAAAATGGGAAAAATAATTCATCTGAGGATCCAAGGGTCATATTCTGTCCTTAATGCTCTGATATAGACTTTAAGACATGGCAGTTCTATAAAGAAAATGGCCAATGGAGGACAGAATGGGGTGTGGGTTTGAACATTTAAGCTCATAATTTTGGATATTTGTTGAATACTTTCTGTGTCAGGCATTAACTTCAGGGAACTATTTGTATTCTTGATGAGGAAACTTTGAGTCTTTCAAAAGTTAAGTAGCGTATACACAGAGGAGCTGGCATTCAGCTCATGTTTGCATGATTCCAGAGCTCAAACTCTCAATTACAAAACTATATTTCTCCCCAGTGGAGAGCAGATGTGGAGAAAGAGAAGTCCAGACTGAAGAAACCACATCAGTAAGGGGTAAAAGAACCCCCACAAAATGTCCTCTTGTAATTTGTGTCCTCTCCTTCCACTTGTCGCCCAGCACTGCTTTCTTTTCCATGTCTGGGCCTAGACCAGTCAGCACATTCACATTGTTTACATAGCCCACTCTTTACATAGAGAACATCCTCTGGAAATGTAATTGTTTAGGGCTTATTACTTTATCTGCAAGCAAAGTTCATGGTCTCAGCTGACATCAGTGAACATGGTAGTTTCAAGATTTGAACTAACAATCTACATGAACATCTGTGAGTCCAGTGAAGTGAACTGCATTATCCATTTCCACATGGGTTTGAAATCAGAATGAGAAGGCAGGCTCAGAAGCATGGTGAAGCACAGAGACACAAGGGGGAAAAAAAACACAGGGCACATGAAGGAATGCTGGGTTGCTTCCCAACCTTCCTGCCTAACAGGGCTGCTAAAGCAAGCTCTCACCTAAGCCGTCAGCAAGAAGGGCTTCCACTACCACTACTTCCTGGAAAACTCGGACAGCTCAGCAGGGTCCTTATGTCGTTCAGGGGATGAAGGCCCTACCAATGATATAAAGTAGTTTCCAGCTAAGGATGGGTCCTTGCCCTTAAGGAGCCAAGAGGTTAGTCATGTTGCCAGAGGGCTCTAAGCAGGCAAATTGAGTTGAGTTGGTACTTATCACATCATACAGGAGATAATCCATCCACACATATGGATGCTCAGCCATCTTTAGGTGGTGTGGGCTCTTGGGTTCCCAAGATGCATTGTTTGCACCTTCCCTTCCTTAGTATCACTTCCTTTCTCTCCTGTCAATTGCCTTGGTCACCTACTTCTTCATTCCCCAACAGACACTACCTAGGAAATACCAGAAACAAAGGCAAAGCAAAAATGGCCATGAAAAGTTTGAGAAATGTCACTAAGGAAGAGACTGTTGAGTGAGTTTATTAAAGGTAGACTTATTTGTAAATATTATTTCAAATAATGGTAATTCTGTGGACATGCCCTCAAAGTATTCTTAGCTGGTGAGTGAGACACACACTACTGTAACAGCATTTGCCACACAGAGATTTACACCCAGTGCTTTCAGATCCTAGAGGAAGGTGTGATTGATTTTTGCCTGAAGCCATTTGGGAGTAGGACTAAGAAAAGGCTCATATATTTTGGGTGGGTGGTTAGGGCCACATAGCATGTACCCAGCGTAAGAGCACCATTCTCCAGCTCTGTGTCTCATGCTGTTGTTCAGTGCAACCCTCTCTCTATATATCCTGCCCAAATTGGAATAGTTTCAATGGCAGGACTTGTCAATTATCCACAGTTGTTAGCAGTCACTGACCTCCACTCCTGAAAAATGCATTCACTTGGTCCAAACTCACCCTTGATAATTGGCATGTGCCTTCCTAGGAGAGTTGCCAGACATCTGGTGCATGACTTTGCACCTTGATGGAAAGTCCGACCATTTGTTACTCCATGCCTCATCTGAATTCTGGCCCCTCTCTTTGCCCTATCTCTTTGCTTCATTCTTGCTTCCTCTATAATCTTTCTTGGATATTCTTGTCCGCTTTCCCCTGCAGACCCCCTGGTCCCCAAACTACTTTTCTTATTTACAGCTCAGATACTGGACTCACCTCCTTCTGTTTCCCTCCTGGATTTGCTTTAAGGTTTGACTTGACTTTTCTGTTTTCATATACTCTGGTATGAAATGAATGACATTTTGCTGATTTACATGATAGGTGTTTATGTGTTTTTATTCCTCTGGTCTTTGCTCAGGCAATTCTCATGCTTTATAGAATAAGAGATGGACTTCACAGTCGGATAGGACTGGGTTTGCATCACATTTATTAACTGTATGTCCTTGGGCAAGTTACTTAAACTCTTGGAGTCTTTGTTCCCTTACATGTGAGATTGTTATGATGACAATACCTGCACTACTTAAGTCATGGAGCTGTTTTAAGTAGTTAATGAAACAAGGCACATGAACCATTTAGCACAGCGACTAAAACATAGTAAATTTTCAGTAAGTGTTACTTATTGTACCACCAGCCACCCAATCACACATAACAGATCTTCAATAAACATTGTGAAAAGTCAACATGGAAAATAGCCAGAGAAGTCAAAATGAGAATACACACACAAAAAAAATCCATGGTAGCTGAAGTTATATTTTATAAATCAAACTCATTACATATTTTATGCTCCACTTCACATATTCTTGTTTGGGGAGTCCCTATGGTATACTGAGTAGGGGACTAAGAAGAATCAACTCACATACCTGTGATTTATGCTCCGTTAAAGGATGGAATGAGCCTCAGTCATGCTGGTTGGCTGTGCAGGGATAAAGTCCTGAAGTTGTGAGATCTGCCACCTTCGGTTGCACAAATACAAAATGCAACTACATAATGCAGTGTGGAAATTAAATATGATATGTTATATCAGTTCTAGGAACATTAGCAGAGATTGAAATAGTTTCACACTTAGACATTTTCAGTGGATGACAAATAGGGTTAATGGATTGTGACTGAAACTCTCCTGCCCTCTTAAATCTTTCAGGAGGCTTTTAAAACTGGTAAATACATATTCTTCATGATAGTTGGCAAAAATCTGCTCTAATTCAATTTTGAGCTGCTTAGGACTGTGCAAAAATGCAAAAACATGCAGAAACATCCAAGCCCTGGCACTTAAAAAAAAAAACAAACAAACAAAGAGTGAAAATGACACTTTAGATCATTTGGCTTTCCATTCTCTTTTGAAGTCCTGCACATTAGAGTTTGCCTAATGTTAATCTTCTTTTAAGAATAAAATTCAAGGACAGTGTGAAGCTTTGGAATGCTCAGGACTGATCTTTGAATTGATTTGTGTAAGTGTCCACTATAGGAAACAGAAAAAGGAATTTGGGGTCATGGGTCTTGTCATCTAGTGGCTGCAATGTCCCCCACTTTACTATAGCTAGCTTTCAGGGAACCAAGCTGACTTGAGCCAGAGGAGGAAATCGACTGGACAGCTAGGATTGTGACTCTGTGTGGAGTTAGCCAGCACTGCTGCCCTACCGTAACTCCAAAGGCTTGACAGATGCATTCCCTGAATAGTTTGTGATCCAGTAGTCTTCAACAAAGTGCTCTGTAGGTATCTGCTGTGCTGTCCCCTAGTGATAATGGGAGAGGAGAGGTGGAAGGAGCCCCATGGCTGTGGCATCTCAAGGTGACAGATCAAACTCCAGGAACAAAGAAGCAATCTGAAGTAGCAGTAGTGTTCTCTAGGAGCCAGTGCACCCAGGGCACTGTGGCTGTTAGGAAAGCACAGGTGATGCCAGACATGAAGGACAATTCAAGCTGAGACCAGAATAATATTTCTAAAGCATATCAGCCTTGAGGGGGAAAGGGAGAGAACCACCCACTTTAACCCACATTCTGGGCATTGGAGTCATTCCACTGCAGGAGCGACATACTTGTGCTCCAAAGAAGAGTATTAGAATTTGTGTAGGAAACCTGCATTCAAGCCACTTACTAGCTGGAGATTTGTTCTTTTGAAAAGAGGCATAGTCAAATCTACCTTAAAGGATTACTTTTCTCCATGACATGAGATAGAAATATTTTCTAAACTTTAGAGTCCTACATAAGTGTTAATTATCTCCAGTAGCACCATCATTAATTTCTCAGGAACTTATCTGACGAAATGGAGCTTGCTTCTCCCAAAAGGGTGTCACATCCAGAGACTTCAAACTACCATGACTACTGATTCCTGGTGAATGGGCAGGGGAAGCAAGTTCCCCTCACTCAAATTTACATCTTACTTTGACATAAGAAGCCTCCATAGTAAGTTAAATAAAATAAATATTTCTTAAATGATTTAGTAACAGTAATGATGAATCGGATGTCGATGTGTTTTAAGCTTTACCTCCAAAGGATTTAGGAGAATGGATGGTTAGTGAAGGAAAGGAGCCAGGCCCAGGACCACATGTTATATATAAAATAGAAGTCCTAACTTTTCTTTTTGAAGAGACCTTTAATATTTAGACCAACCTGGGTAACTGGTAAGGTGTCTTCAGTGCTTTATTTGACCAAGTAAGGACAGTAATACAAAACAAAAAACTACCATATACTCTTATTTCATAATGGAAAGGCTATTTTAACACCTAGCCTTCCAAAGTTTGAAAGAGATGATTATAGTTTTTTTAGGTAGTATTAAGAAAAACATACCTAAAATCCTTTTCATGTCCTAATAAAGTCGTAACATTGTCAAGACCAGTGGGATCCGCACACCTGCATTTGGAGACTATTTATATGTCTGTCTCTGGAGATATCAGTCTTCTGAGACCTCTCCCAAACCCACTTTCTCCTTGCTTCCTCCTCTCCTCTGTCTAAGCAGTTATGCCATCTTCAGAAGAAAGAGGGACAGATGAGACTATAATATTCATATTCCCAGAAGCTAGTAACTCTTATTATGACACTTCCTGGAATAATTGATTCCGCATTGCACTGGGCATTTGACAGCCACACATTTTCCCTTGTATGTCTTTCATCGTGGACATAGAAAGCAAACCACCCAGGATAATGGAATAAAGTACCACATTAGGATCTGTAAGCATATGTGCATTTATTCATAACAATGCTGAAAAGAATTTAAGGCATTTAAATCAATTGCACATGTATTCACCATATAATTTAATTAGCACTTATGGAAGGCACCATAAGAACTTCTATTACACTGTTTCCATTACAAATAATTACCAAAAAAAAAAAAAAACTTGTAGCATTAGGGATGGTGTTCTCTTTGTGATTACAGGAGGGCCATTTGTTTAAAAGCTTCAATGACGTCATGTATACAATAGCTATTTGTCATTTGAGCACAAAGCAATAGATAGATCTTTGCCAAAGGAAATTGTGTTTGTCATTGTAGAACTTCACACTATTTAAATATACATAATGAAGCCAATAGAGTTAGGTAATCCCTAACTACTTAAATTGTCTGATTTTAAAATAAAATTTCAGAAAAAAGGAGGGAAAATAGTAACCTCAATATTTGTATTGAAAACAGTAATAACTGTCACCATTTATTGTGGGGTAGGGAACTAGATTGAATACATACAATGCCTCCAATTCTTACAAATAACTCTAATTCTTACAAATGATCTCAATTTTACTTAAGAGGAAGCTGAAACTCAGCCAGTTCCTTAAGTAAATTGTATAGGGTCAAGTTAGAGGCATCAAGAAATGAAGTTGTTTCAGAACGCCCCTATTATTTCCAGCAGAGAACATTGTTTTTACTAAGGTATAATGCTTTAGTATAAATGATAGGTGAAAATCCACTGTGACCTGCCTTTGCATTTTCTTGGAAGAGCCAAGGGAGTTTAAACTATTTGCTGGTATGTACAGACAAACCTATAAATAGTGAAGTGAAATCAGACCAACTAGATTGTTTGCAACTTTCATCGCAAATGAAAGTTTTGACTATCTTAGTGGAAGAAAACAAAAATACATTCCTTCCTAAATATTTTTCACAAGAACAAATTATTTTTTTTCTTCCACAGTAAGAGACCAAGATATAACCAAAAGACCTTCTGAGTCTTTAAGATACAACACGACAGAGGGAACCTCAGTTTTGCAGAGTAATGCTGAATTTAAGAAAGTCAGTACAGACATTGGTTACTTCCGATCTTCTTTCCTTACAAATATTTTTGATGACTTCTCAAAAACATAGGGTTCACTTCCCAATCCATTTCTTCAGAGACAGCATTAGTTCATTGGGTAGACATGACTGATAAATTTTGTAATCTGGTACTTTAAGCCCTTTAAAAGTAGACAGCCTTGAAACACTCCATTGAAATTGCTTATTAGTAGAAAATTGCATCTCTAAAGCCATTATAAGAGTGATAGCTACCTCCACAGCTTGCTTCTTTCTGTAACTCTAAAACCATTGTTAGTGTTGTTGGAAAGAATATACCATTCTGATATATTGAATTGTAGATTCATTTTCTCCAGGACTAAGACTTTATGTGGAATGCTATCATTGTAAGAAAATACTTATCAGGGGGTGCCTGGGTGGCTTAGTCAGTTAAACGTCCAACTGTTGGTTTTGACTCAGGTTGCGATCCCATGGTGGTGGGATTGAGCCCCACGCTCTGCACTGACAGTGTAGAATCTGCTTGGGATTCTCTCTCTCTCACCCTCTCTCTGCCCCACCTTCCTTCTAATGTGTGTGTGCTCTCTCTCTCCCTCAAAATAAATAAATAAACAACAACAACAAAAAGAAAATACCGATTGAAATAGATCAGTGTTTTTTTCCAACTGGTATAAAGTAAATAAAGGCCTCTTGGAACTTTTTGTTCTTGTTGTTCCTCTTTAGAGAATCACAGTGTATATTAGCCTTATAAAGTTTCTGAGAAATTCTTCAATAAGGAAACCTATTTAAATTTCTTTAACTGAGGGGCACTTGGGTGGCTTAGTCTGTTGAGTGTCCGACTTCAGCTCAGGTCATGATCTCGCAATTCGTGAGTTTGAGCCCCCCGTTGGGCTTTGTGCTGACAGCTCAGAGCCTGGAGTCTGCTTCAGATTCTATGTCTCCCTCTCTCTGCCCCTTCCCGCTTGTGCTCTCTCTGTGTCTCTCAAAGATGAATAAATGTTAAAAAAATTAAATTTCTTTAACTGAGCAGTTACAATTTCAGACTGAAGCTACTGCAGAACAATTACAGTAGACTCAGAGATATGCTATCCATATACTTCTTCAAGGAAGGACTTCTTGTCCCAAATGTCAGTTCCTTTAGGATTTGCCTCAGTCACAGAGAGCCTTACCCAAGATTTATACTTGAAGAGGGAGTTGAGCCCGTATCCAGGGGCTAGCCAATTTGGCTAAATGTAAGATAGCTTTAGTCAGCTCCACAGTTCCCCATGGGGTGGGATGAGGTTTTGTTGAGCCTGAATGGCAGTTTCATTTCCCTTAACCTGGTTTCTTCTCCCTTTCTTTCACATGGTTAATCTCAATAAGTATCTTGAACACAAAGTTCCATCTCATAACTCTTTCTACAGAAATTCATTTATGAATTTATTAACAGGAGTGTTCCAAGAAAACAGGTCATGAGGTGAGATTTTAGAGCTAGATAACTCACTACCCAACAGGCAGTGGAGATCCCATTATAATCCTTGTGTTGTATGGGAAGCACAGAGGGCTCTTGGCACCAGATGGCAGTGGAATCATTTAGATTCTCATGATCTGTGAATTGGGATGTTGTACTTGGGTAAGAGAAAACAATAGTTGGTGTGATTTTTCAGGTGTGTGAGAAATCCAGAAGAAATAGTATCTATATGGATGATGGGTAGTGTGATTATTGCTAAGTACCACTAGTATTCCTAAAAAGGGTAACAAAAAGTTGTGATTGGTTACCATACAATTAAAAGCCAATTTTAAAAATCAGAGTTACAACTTAATTACAATTTAAAAATGTAAGTTACAACTTATATCATGGGGCAGGTCCAGCATTCTCTCATAAGATGGAGGTGACATTTCATATGGCTGGGATGATGCACTTTTGTCATGAGTGGGGCTCAGACCAATTGGTAACTTAGACTCCCATATGGTAACTGGTAGACTCCCAAATTGGTAACTTAGACCCCAGTGGTGCTCCAGAGTTCCTTCCTCAGCTCACACCTATGGTCATATGAGCAATTCATTAAAATCTAAATCAAAAAGCCTAAGTTTTGTTTTAAGATGTGTCAGCTTGGTTTATGAATGCAAGCAAAATATGGATAGCAGCTTTACAGAGACCTCATTTAGGAATGCCTGTAAAAACAGTGCTAAGGGAAAATATTCTCAAAGGGTGGAGTGGGGTACCAGGTTCTCAAATTGTATGTAAAAAGGAGTGGCTTGGGGTTATATATAAGCTTTTGAGCAGTGGTAAAAAGCTTGGCTAGCTGGCCAGGAGCTTGAAAGAAGAAAATTTGGAATTTGAGAATGAGGTAAGAGCTAAAGATATGTGGAAGAACATTTAGGAATGAGCATGAAGTGGGATCTTTGTACCACTAGAAGGTGCCCAGCAGGGAGGAGACACTAAACACATAAGTAGAAAAAAAGACTTAAACACTGTTATCCATCATCCTCAGTTTTTGCACCCCCCCTCCCCCCTGCAGGGTTGGCACAATAAGCATATGAATGAAGTGGTCATGGTTGGAGAGATTGTCATTAAACATGAGCCTAACAGCATGGTCTTCTGTTTACAAAGGCTGATTTGGCTACTACTACTTCTAATTACCCAACCTGCCAGAGACAGAGATCCTCAAGGAGACCAAACAGCCAATTGATGCCAAGTGGACCATATTTGAAACACTTCATTCCTATAAGTACCAAATGTTTGTTCTAACAGTAATAGATACATATTCCAGTTATTGGTTTGGTTTTCTGACTGTGGCACAAGCCAGCACCACTTTTCCACTGGGTTATAGAGTGTTTGATCTATCCACATTGGGTCCCATATAACACTGTCAGACCAGAGGAGTCCTTCTACGACAAAGTAAATACAGGAATGGGCCATGGGCATGGGGTTCACTAGTAGAATCCCATGCTATATCATCCAGAAGTTGCTTTCCTAATAAAGAATCGGAGTGATCTTTGAATCTCAGCAGACATGGTAGCTGAGAGTGAGGGGGATTTAGAGTGAATAGTTGAGGAAGGAAAAATGGGCATCAGTTAAAGCTTGAGAAAATATACAGTTGCGGGGACTGTAGTTCACTTCACTAAATTTCTTATCCAAAATTTGACCCAGAATGAAAGGCCCTCTGGAATACTAGAGGTGCTACTTGTGGAACAAATATGGAGTGGATCTGATCGGCACAAAGAAGCAGACTGAGAGATACAGCGTTGTGCTGCCCTGATCCACTTTCAAGAAAAGACTTCTTTCCTGAGCTGTTAATTTCTTGAGGGTTTTCCTTAGCCACAAAATACTGTTTCTCTCAAAGGCTTGTCCTTCCCATAGCAACTCGTATGCAATGAGTGATAGAAATGTAAGGATTTAGCTGATTCAGATACATGCAGGACAACTCTGATGGGCTGCATTAACTTATAAATCTCCTCCAGGGGAGGCTTTGCTAATGTGACTCACACTTCACCTTCTTCCTCTGCCCACTCTGTTGCTTTCATTGCCTTTCACAGATATTGATCCCTAATATAGACCCTGAACTCCAAACTACATTCTGAGAATTAGCTTCAGGAAACCCTACCAATGACAAAAAAAATGTTCCATAAAATACTGATTTGGGAAAAGTTATACTAGAAGATTACAAGAATGAGTTATATCCTTCTTCTCATTAATCTTTTAAAAATACCAAGTATCTTAAAAATTATCACCATCTTTCTATCTTAAATCTTTTCATTTTCTCTTAATTAGGTGGAGGATCATTAATTAAATGTATACAGATTAAAGCAAGCAGAAAGAAAGGAAGAAATAAAACATTAAACACCTTCATGCTGGGCATTACTATGCCTGGAAACTATAAAGGATATTGTGCCCATACAGGATTCCGTGTTGACTATAAGTGGCTTAGAATCCTATTGAAATGCAAGAAACATATGAAAAAAATAATAAGAATAAAAGATTAAAAGCAGTTCATCTTATAGTGCAGTAGTCATAAAGCAATGCATGACCAACTTTTCAATGAAGGAATATAGGTAATATATAGGTAATATGTGCTCTAGAAGCTACCATCACAAAAAGGACATAGTTAAAATACTAACAAAGTGTTAAAAATAAGAAAGTTCAGTGGGAAATTTTTGGAATCTTCAGAGAAAAGAAGGGATTTGAATTGAATTGGTCCCTCCCTTCTACATATACCTGCTTTTTAAAATATACTTGTATAAAATAAAAATGCTCAAAATAATAATTTGAAACAATTTCCATATTTTTGAGGCATAGTGCTATATTCCACAGGAAGAAATTGCTTTGGGTTGAATTGTTTGCCCCCAAAATGTACATATAGAAGCCCTAATCCCAATGTGACTATATTTGGAGACAGAGCTTTTAGGAGGTTAAATGGTTAAATGAGGCCATAAGAGTGGGGGTCCTAAAGTGGTAGGATTGATAGCCTTATGAGAAGAAGAAGAAAGGGAATGAGCTTTCTCTCCACATGCGTACAATAAGGGAAAGCCATGTGAATGCAGTTATGTGAATATGGTAAGAGCTCTGTTCATTGTCCTACAAGAGAGTTCTCACCAGAAACTCAATCTGCCCACACCATGATCTTGGACTTTCCAGCCTCCAGAACAGTGAGAAAATAAATTTCTGTTGTTTAAACCACCCAGACTATGGTACTTTGTTATGTTGAGCCTAAGCTGATTCAGACAGAGATTATCCTGAAAGGAGAGGTGGCCTCTTCCCTGTCAGATTTTATATCTTGCCAGAAAAAGAAAACACTGGCAAGACCCATGTCAAGAAGGGAAATGTTCCAAATGCATGTGTTGTGTATAAGTAGGAGAGGAGGAAGATAAAATACACACATATATCCCACTTTATTTTAGTTTGATATACCAACTTTACTTGATTATAAGATATTTATAATTTTGTAATCCAGTAAGTACAAAATAAGCATGTTGGGTGAGAGACATAAGGGATGGAAAATATTCTTTGAGCAGGAGCAGAGACCCTACAGAGAATGTATGGCAGTTTTGAGGGTGGGGGTGGCATAGGGTGAAAATTGGTGATACAATCTTTTGATTTAAATAAGACAGAACAAGTAAAATGAACAGAAGCCACTGCACCTAAATGCAGAACCTCATTTACATAGAAACAGGAACAATTTCATGTTTAAGAAATGTCAGTTTTCTATAAATACGGAGGTTCACTCATTACCACCAGAATTATTCATTATACTATGATTCAAAACAAGATGAATATACTGGGACAATATTAGGACTCCAATCCCTAAAGCAGCCTTTCATGTATTTTTCAAAACTAGCTGTGTCCATCCAAAAATAGAAGTGTGCTGAGTATGTGGTAAGGTCGGGGGGAGGGGGGAAAGAAAGAAATGAATTCATTTCTTTCCCAAGTCAAGTGAGCAAGGAATAGTCATTAGAACATTTGGGACATATACCTGACATAATTCTCATTTCCTTAATTTTTTTTAAACTTAAAATTTGGCAATGGAAGAATATTAGCATCTGAATTCTCATTCCAGTTTTCTCTGTACGGCCCCCACCCACATCTTCAACCACTTCTCTTTTCTATTATTTACCTACCTCTATCATATCCATTCTTCAAGTCTGCCTGAAACTCTTCTTCCACAACGTCTTTTTTTATTTATCATTTCCTTTAGGATTTGCTGGGGGAGTGTGTGTGTGTGTGTGTGTGTACGCGCACATGCGTGTGTGTGTTGCATGTTCAAATACACATGTATACTCTTATCTTGCTCAAAGTTTAATGGCCCTTTTAAAATTGAAATCTCATACCTGACCTCAATTTCAGGATATTTTAGTCTGTTGTTCATTTCACAGTTTTATCATCACTGCCTTTGTTCTCTCAATCTTGAACTCTTTTTAGACACACTATATAAATCTTGAATATATGCTCCTAGTTTCTGAATTTTTCTTTCCTCTGTTTCATATCTTCTGTATTTGACTCCACGTTTGCTTCTAGATTACACATTTTGTCTTCAACAGTGATCATTCTAATGAGTTACAAAGATGTATTTATATTTAATCTCCACTTTTTTTTGTTTTGTTATTTTATCATAGAATTTTGAGTTTATATTATGTATACATTACCTTCTCTAATTTCATCGAAGCCTCACACAGTTGTTTCCAAGTCTTCCTCTAACACCTCAATTATGTCTATTTCCTCCAGAACCATTCTTTCTGTGTGTTCACTTTGTTCTTATTTTTTCATGGTGTTTTACTCAAATGAATGGTAGTCTTTGGTGGTCTGTTCATGTTCATGCAGAAACTGGCTTAATAGAATCAGGTGGCATGGGATTTCCCTCAAGTTCTTCCATTCTCTTCTTTCACAGTCTTTGATCCTGAATGGAAGGGCAAACTTAGGTTCTGGGTGTATAATAATCATCTTGTTTCAACTACCTAGAAAAAAAAAATTGTTACAAGCTACTTTTTAGGTGCATAGTCATGGAGTTTCCTCAGTTTTGATCTCCCCATTGCCAAGTAAGAAGAGCTTTATTCTGGTAGCAGGGAGCTGTACTATGTTTCTGTCCTCAGTAGAGCTGCCTTTCATTACCTCTTTTTTCTTTTCTTTGTCTTCTCTCTCTCATAGGAACTTGCAATAAGCCTTCAGATCAAGTCTGAACCCTTCCCAGGTGGTCAGAGTAGTGTCTTCACTTTTTGGATTTTAGCCCAGGGTAAAAAGCTTCTGCAGCCCCACTGCTCAGTGTGTGTGTGTGTGTGTGTGTGTGTGTGTGTGTGTGTGTGTGTGTATTTGCATAGAGACCAGAGATCTTTAATAAAGAGCTCTGATGGATTGCTCCAGGAACCCATTTTGTTTTATTTTGTTTTGTTGCATGTGTTTACTTTGAGCTTGATATTTCTCTCTGTGTTTATCTTCAGGATGACTTTCAGCTGCTCATAATTGATGCTGTGTTTTATCCAGTTCTATCAGGCCCAATCCATCTGCTTTTTGTGTTTCAGGACTCTTTTACAATAGCTTATATTTTTCCCATCTGTTATGAACCCATTTTTGTTTTGTTTTATTTTTAAGTTGAACTGAATTTACTGAATATAATTCTAATTATTCAGCATACATAAAACTTCAAATTTGAACAAGGTGCCTATCAAATCACACATATTTAAAAGCATATTATTTTGAATGTCAACATTTCCTAGCTAATTGTTAAATTGAACTAATATACCAATAACTTTCTCTTTTATGTATATATAGCCTGTTTGGGCGTACATAAAATCTTGAGAAAAGCATAAAGATTGTATATCAGAAGTTAACTCAAATTCATACTTTTAAAATCAGATTTAACTATGAAGATAACTTTTTTTGACTTAGTCTTCATCTTGATCTAATTTTAAAATGTATATCCTGGCAATTTTATTTACTTTATTGACTAGAAAAATGTAAATGAAAAAAATGATACCTCTCTTTCCACTAAAATGTTAATATCTGGGTATATTTGAAAATAGCAACAAGAAGGCAATTTTTAATCTTTTTAATGCAGAATTAGATCTTGGCCATACCTTAGAGCTACTTGGAGCCTTGGGTTGTTCATTACTGGTTTAAGATGTTTCCACTTCCAGGGGCATTTGCATTTTAATAGAGAACTCTTGTAGCACAAAAACCTTCAAGACCAAAAGAAATTAATCTCTAAAAGTAAAATTTGAGATATTATGAGAACTCTTGGGGCAAAGAAGAGAGGGGAATTTTTAAATGGCAGTCTTTACTCCCACCTTTAAATTATATCATACCTATCATAAAACAAGCTTTAGTAGGGAAAGGCAGTAATTCATATAACCCCATATTTCCCATAGGAAGTAAAATTTATTTTAAACAGTACAAAATATTAAAAGACTGTAAAAAGTGCATAAAATTTATGTATTTTGAAAAATATACACAATGGATCTTTTGATATAGTAGACTATTGTATGAAATGTTACTTTGAACTAATAATGACCTAGCCAAATAATCTCCTTCCTTGTTATCCCTACCAAACAAAAAATTGATTGAGACATTTTATGTAAAGTGTATAGAATTAAATGACATCCATGCATGGATGTGGATATAGTGCCTGGTATTCCATTGGATATTTTGGGAGTAAATAATAATGATGATAGTGATCTCTGAGTTGAGCACATTGCCAAAATTCAAGATACCCATAAAGAAGACCGAGTTCATGATTCAAAAACTTGTAATTAAATTTGATGTCCTCAACTGAGACACAATGGATCAGATAAATCACATAGGCAGGTAATTATAGACCCTAGCTTATCCAGTAGTTTTCTTTTACCCCACCATGTACAAGAGTAAGCAATTTTGGTTTTCTTTTTCTCCTTATTGTATTGTATTACCTACTTCTGAACCTACAGTTATGTGTAAAAGTTAGCAAGTAAATAGAAATGGTGAATAACACCCTCAAATCCTAGAAATAAGTGATTGAGACTATAGAAAATGAGTGCCATATTTTTTTATTTTGTTTGAAGAAATAAGAGAAAAAGTTAATCAAGGAGAAGTTAGAAATAAGAGTCCAATATCCAGCCAGAAGAAATCTAAAATGAATTTTGACCCCCGCACAACTAGAACAATTGCTTAGTGACAATGTGGATATGCTGTTTTGCAAACCAGGTTACATTTTCCTTTCATTTAAGCAACATAGTTGTCTTTATTTAAAAACGAAGTGAAAACTGGAGAAAGAGGTTTTTAGTTCTCATTACATAACAAATATCAACTGGAGTATTTTAATATCCCATCCATTAAATAGAAGAAAAATGATACAGGAAAAATTGTGTAGCTTCAAATATTTATAAAGACAAAAATTCTGGTGACATTAGACAATCTTCTCTCTGAATACCCTGAATCCTGATCATACCACTTTTATATTTCCATTGGTGGTAGTAATAACTGATTTCACTCCATTTAGTAGCCATTTTCCTAGAAAAGCATCCTTTCTGCAAATGAATGCAATATTTTTAACCATCAGAACAACAACTTAAAACTAAGGTTTTAGGACTATTGTTCCTTTTAACTTAGAAGAATGTTATCTATATTGCTTTTTTTTAACTATAAAAAAGATTATCCAGACTCTTCTGGAAATAACAGATGTCACAGACAAGAAGAAACTCTTTAAGTCATGTGTCACAGAAAGAGCAGGTGTGCCCTCAAGGCAAAAAACAATCTTGTTTTCAGGCAATTATCTTTTTTAATGAAAATAAATGAAGTAGAAAAACTCACAAGACCGTATCAACATCAGTATCTTCTCTTTTTTCCCTTCCCAAGCAGTTTTCCCTGAAACTAAAGCAGCTCTTTAACCTCATCAATTCTTGAATCATCTACTAAGTAAGCACTCATCAAGATAAGTACTGAAATCTGAAAAGAATCTTACTGATTGGGTTTTAAAAGCAGCCATTCAACTTCACAAGAGTAACTTTTTTAAATTAAGAACTGAGCAGTAGGTAGATCACAAGAACATGGTAGAACAGATAAAGGAAGGCATTAGAAATGCAGAGAACCTTAGATAATAAATGGGAGAAAGCATTCAAAATACAGTGGTCCCAAATGCATTTTGTGCTACAAATTCAAGAGATCAGATGAGAAGAAAATTAGAACATTATAATCCAGAATAAAAAATTAAGATACTTGGATCAGAGAAGGGACTGAAGTATTTCATAATTGCACTCTTGTTCCATTTATATAAGAGAGTACAATGGGAAGATTGCAGTTGTTTGGAGAGAAGTGTAAAAACAGCAGCCTTAGAAACCAGATGGCTCATATTATGAAAAATTTGAGTGTCAAACCCCCAATGAGACTAACCTGTCCATGAGTGAGTGGTGAAGTGCTAAGAATTATACTCTTCATTTTCTTCTGTGCATTTTAAATGGTCTCACCTTTGCTCATTTATTCTCCCTTCAGGAATACTCACTTCCTTCTCAACAACAATTGTTTATATTCTACTGTTCTACACTTCCTATCTCTCCTCTGAATACTACTGTTTTTTTTTCAGGCAATGGTATCGAAAACAAAGGGAGGGACAATAACCAGGAATTCATTTCTCACCCATTGAATGCTTTAGGTAGGTGTTTTTAGTAAGCAAATAAATGCTATTAGTCTGACCTGAAGACTAGTACAATTGTTCCTTTCAAATGTAAGCATGTGAGTTTGAAATTATTAATTATTACAGAAGTCAGAAAAAAAAGGGGGGGTGTGTAGAGTGATTAGGAAACACCAGTGAGAAAAGATGGGCTTGAGGTGTGTTTTAAAGAGTAAGAGGGAGACGTACAAGAAGAGGGACAGAAAGGTGGTGAATCAAGTCAGTAGAAAGAACAAGACCAAAGGCACAGTAACTGGGGTGTAAGGTGTTCTTAAGGGGAAGATGCAATTAAACTTTAAAAACTCTAAGTTGGATCATGGCCCTCCTCTTCTTAAGACTTTCAGTAGTTTTTCCTCACAACAGGATGAAAATGTAAACTATCTTCATGACGACGTTCAGAGCCTCCTTTGATTTACTTGCTATCTACTGTTCAGATATCACTTCCCATTGCCTTCTTTCTTGTTTATTTAGATTCCACCACTGAGTTCTCTTATGTTCTGGGCCACAACAAATTGTTGCCACATTAAGTCTCTGTATCAGCTTTTTTTTTTTTTTTTCCAACTAGAGTGCTCTTCCTTTTCCCTATCTTTACATGACTGGCTCCTTGAAATCATTCAAGTCTCAGCCCAAATGCTACCTCCTGTAGAGCCTTCCTCAAGTTTCTCTCCATCCCATTAATTTTACCTTCTTCTTAGCACTTATTGCTCCTGAAATTTACTAAGTGATGGTTAGTATCTCCTTCTCACCTCCAAACTCAGGTAGGAAGTGAACCATATTAGAGAACAGACCTCTTCTGTATTGCTCAGTGTTGTGTCTCTAACACCTAGCACTCATTCTAGCATGGTGCTACATAGAGGAGCTGGCCTGTGAAATGGTCATTACCAGTTTGTCAAAATGTGTATCACCAAAGTACTCCCTTTATCAAGAAAGTTTTTCTACCAAAGAAAAGTCAGCTAAAGTAAACATATGTCTAGTGACATAGTTGATTTATATTCTGGCACAAGTTTCCTATCTGCTCATGGATCACTAACAATTTGTGGACTGTGCTAGTCTGTACATCATACTTTGAGGAGCACTGGTTTAACTTATGGGAAAGGCTGGAAGTTTTTGTTCCAGCAGAAGCAAGTTGTTCCAGCAGAAGCGAGTAGGTAATGAAATGTGGGTTGTTTATTAGAATATTTGATAATTTTGACAGATCATTCATAATTGTCTTGTAGGTATTATATTCAGTGATAATTTGTTAGTATGAAAGAAGTGGGGAGTGATGTCATCAAAAAAGTTGATGTGGCTCCACTAACAGGTACTAAAGCCAGGAGAAGCCAGAGCCTAGGAGGAAAGGACAATTCATTGGAGCAACTGGCCAAGCTTAATAGCAGAAGTCATTAGGGATGGGATTTTCACTTAGCACACACAAAAGTTACCAGAAGGTAGAGAAGACATAGGAATGTTCTAATGACATCTAGGGGCAATGTTGTTTTGTTTTCCTAAGAAAGATTACTATCCTGAGATAGAAAATGGACACTACACTCAAAGAAATTAGGGTGCTTGGGAACCACCTTTGCTACACTTCAATAATCAGAGGTGGTAAATGAAGATTTCCAAAAAGGAAAATCAGAAGTTTAAGATCCCAGTAAGTTTTAAAATACAGTCATTACAATTACCTACATTTGTGGAATGCTTATTATGTATCAGATATGATGGCAATCTATTACATCAATGAATTCTCTCAACAATCCTTTGGAGGCAGATACTGCTGTTACCCATTTTAACTGAAGCTTAAAGACATGGCAAGTGGCAAAATCAGTATTTGAACACAGGAGATCTTAAATGAGAGCCAATGCCCTTAACATCTGTACATAGATCTTCCTCATATAAGAAGCTCAACTGAGAAGATTAACACACACACACACACACACACACACACACACACACACACACACGGGGTCCAGAAAAAATCCTAAATAGTCAAATTAATTGTCTAGGTCACAGATGAGGTATGATATTGAGACATAGTGATAAATGGTACAAAACAATTTTCCACCACCTGACTGTCAAATCCTAAATGTCTACAATCAGGGATTCCTTTCTTTGGATGTTGAAAGCTTTTCAGTTTACCAAGGTGTCAAAATAAGAAGGGAGAGATAAAAACTTTCCAAACTTGAGTCCTACTGTATCAGAATCTCTGAGCTTGGGAATCTGCATTTTTTTAAAGCTCCAGTTATCCCCAGTGAACAGATAAGTTCAGAAAGCATTGCCTTAAGCTAATCTCTTATTAAGAAACAGTTGGAAACCTCGATGTCAGACTCATTCTTCATGTCAGAATAGTAGGAGAAAAGTAAGTGGAAAATAAAACATTAGAAACAACATTTTCTAACATTGTGGCCCTGTTAAGGAGAATTCTTTTTCACACTGCCTTACCTCTTCTAAGGCTCAGAGGGGTCTAACTTGGTACCTTGGATGAGTAAGTGTCTTGGGGATTGATAACCTGAATGAATACAATATCAGCCTTTGGACAATGAGCTGGAAGCCAACTGTAAGAATCATCACGTGTTGAACAGCACAAACAATGTTACATTAAAGTGAATATATGTGACCTCATCAGTAAGTTCCTCATATCAAAATCACATGTATTAGTGATCTTTTTCTAATGATGAGTTGATACTCTGCCTGGTATTTTGGCATGTCACTGTGACCCTTGCACTTATAAAACAGAAAAATGTAACTATGTAGCAGCAACCCTTGGAACATGAATCAATACTGGTAAAATAACAGAAAGCAAATGGATCTCAAGTCAAAGATCATCTTCATGTTTTCTGTTTGCCCATTTGTTGCTTTGTACACAGCTTTATTTTATATCACCTTGTGTTCATTGGTCATATATATCTATTGAAATGGGCCAAGAGAATCATAATACCTTATATAATATTATCAATATCCATTATCTTCAAGTATTGTTTTCAAGTTAATTTCATCTAAAAGAATTTAGGAAGAGCAGCAAGACTGTTTTAAGAAGTAATCATAATAATTATAAGATTATTTATTTCTTTATTTTTAGATCTGGATACAATGCAAGACATCTTGGGTCATTTATACCATGCGATAATGGTGATGGTGATAAGAACACTTCATATTTGATGAAAGTAAATCTTAAATGAAAGTATTAACAGTCCAGAATAGTTATAGTTTCTACTGAGTTTAAGAGTAGTTACACAAAAATTCCTGTTACCTAACTCATAATTATAAAAAGTAGAAATGAGGGGAGGCTGGTACAAGATATTTTCTTAGGATTGGTGTAAATTCATTGGAGGCCTATGAGGAGTTTTTATTGATAACAAATCTATTATCCATTTATTTTTTTTAAATGGTAAAGGTCAGAAAAATCTACTTGTCTTAGAAAATGTCAAATTCTTACTATTTGCAAGGGAGCAATAAGAAGATTTAACTGTGAACAGTTGGTAAGAAAGGATAACATTAGGATATAATATATAGGAAAAGTGAATGAGGATGTTTCCATGTAATAAATGTGCACAATATCATGTTGCATGATACTGAATGTATAAAATGTGAGATTCATTATAATCAGTGTGGGTTAAATTCAGATAGTGATACTTGGTGCCAATAAAATTTGGACGCTTATCTAAAATTCATGTACACAATCTGTGCTTCATAATCAGCAAAATGGTGAAAAAAACTCTAATCAGTTTCTTTTGGAACTGCTGATATATTTGCTTCATCACAGAGGAGAAAGTAGTGGTGGGTTCATCCACCAAGTAAGAGGAAAGATTGACAAAAAATAATAGATAAACATTTGTAAACTTGGCAAGTTTGTCTGAGGTTTGGTGAAAGTGAAAGACAGTTTAAGGTCATTTCTCACTTCATCCAAATAAATCTCCTTAGTCTGAGTTATACGTTTGGGGGGGATATAATCTACAAAATGCTGCAAATCACTTAACTTTCTTTCACCCAGATGAATTTAGTGTGGCTGGAAGGCTCTGTTCAGGAAATGAAGGTTTCCAAATTGTGGCTGGCTTTATCAGAGGGTAAATCTTCCCTTAGAGAGAGGATCAGACATGTGAGGAAAGGTCCTGGCCAGCAGCAGTAGCCGACTCTGTGTCACAATGCTAGCAGTGGAAGGAGAATTGAAATCTAAAAATGAAATGTGCTTTTCGAATGATGCATCCCCTTTGTCTTTTCCCCAGATACAGTCTGTTCCCACTGGTTTAACATACTCCTTTGGCTTGGCTTCCCACAGTAAGGATGAGATCTAGAAAGGAAAACTGAAACTTTGAGCTAGTTCATAAAGTGTGTAATTATTAATGAGACTCTTTGGTTCTTAGTGCTTTATACATGATTTTGGAGATGATGGGTCTCTGTTTCTTGTGTCTGATATCACTGCCTAAGCAAGCATCCATCCCATACCAATTTCTCCAGTGGAGAAATGGAATCAAAGGTGAAAAGCAGCGTGAAAGTGATTTATTCTAATGAAACCTGGGCAACACATCCTGGTCATACTGTCATACTGTCAGCTGTCAAAATGCCACTGGCCTTTTTATCTACTTGTTTCAGCACCTACTCATGGAGATCATTAATCTTTTTAAAAAGTTTTTATCTAAATTACAGTTAGTTACCATACAGTGTAGTATTAGTTTCAGGTGTTCAACTTAATGATTCAACACCTCCATAAAACACCCAGTGCTCATCACAAGTGTCCTCCTTAGTCCCCATCAGCTATTTAACCCATCCCCCTGCCCACCTCCCTCTGGTAACCATCAGTTTGTTCTCTGTGGTTAAGAATCTGTTTCTTGGTATGCCCCTCCCTCTTTTCCACCTCCCCCTTGCTTGTTTGTTTCTTAAATCCCACCTATCAGTGAAAATATTTGATATTTATCTTTCTCTAACTGGTTTATTTTGCTTAGTATAATACTCTCTAGCTCCGTCCATAGAAATCATTAATCTTTGGAATTGGCACTTGAATTAAAACCTAACAGGAAGTGGTTGGCATGAGTTTATGCATATGTGTAAGTGTATGTATATGTGCACACTTGTTTGGAGTTTGTACCTGTGTGTGTATGTTAACATATGCAAAATATATACATATTTCCAAGTGTCATTATATTTTATGCACTTAGGGTTTGTTTAAAGTCATGTTTGTGGTTTTGGAAAAACTTGTAATCACATGGATACACTTTGGAAATTGTAATAGATGAGCTTATTTCTGAAAGGAGACCTATTGTAAGCTTTCAGAAACAAATATTTATTTGAAAAAGAGTGAACAATATCCCTTTTTGTAAGTTATCTAAAACTTATATGTTTATAGATTATATTTATTTCAAATAAGAAAACTGCAGATGATAGTATTGACTCTGGTCACGCAAAAGAGCAATTAAATCTGAGGATATTCTCAAATAGACCAATGCCTAGGAAACCAGCGTGTGTCTCTACCTATCTGAGATATCCAGTTAACCAGTCAGATTGCTCCCTTCTGGCACCTAGTTGGATATGTCCTCTTCTAAAAGAAGCTTCTGTCTATAAACTCCAAACCCCATTAGACATCTCCTTTCAAGGAACTGTCTTTAGTTAACTATCATGTTGGATGATGTTAAATCACTGCAAAGGTTATATGAGGAATTCCTTTTAACTAGAGCACAGCCATGACTTCCACAGATGGTTGTCTGGTGAAATGTCAAGTTCCAGAAACATAGGGATACACATAAAGGAAAGAACTAATCACTGTTTCCAGGGAGTTTTCACTCTTTATGGGTTATCGCCCAACAATGCAAAGAAGTATGTTATGTTTTCTGCAAAAGTGCAAAAAAAAAAGTATCTGATTGTGCTCTGATTTCATTAAGTTGAAAGGCCAAGTTGACTATTTGTCCCCAGTGTGCAGTTTTTATACCGTGAAAATTCAGCAAAATCCCTTATGCCTGCTTTAAGGGACCCTTTTTTCAACAAGCCATAGTCACTTTTGTGTATTGGTAGAAGAAAGGGTGAATCTTGAGAGAAAAGTTCCAGGCCAGTTTTATTGAGTCAAGAATAAATAGAGACTTTTATGATTACCAAGAAAGGACTCATCTGCAATCAGAGTGTTCTGGACCACAGGATTTTCCAAAGGTAGGGATATATGATATGTTGGGAACATCAACAGAAAAAGTAACTCAGAAGTAGCAATGAAGTGGTGGACTGTTTTGCTCTGTATTTCTAGACTGAATGAGGAAGAATAAATATAGCTTGTTATATTTCAATATAACAATTTCAATATAACAATTGTTCAATATAACAATTGTTATATTTCAATATATCAGTCTCTACTGTCTCCCATAGATGGATCATATTAGGTAAATTGTGGCATCTTGGCAATCATCACCTTGCAAAAAGATGCAGATAGGTTGGTATGGTGAAGAATAAGGAGGTGGGAATGTATCACTGTCTGTGAGACTGGCTTGTATGAGATTGGGAGATGACAAGTGAAGATGGTAGTTTTCAGAGTTAGAAGATAATGAGAGAAAAATCTCATAAAAGACTAAGGAGGAGACTATTGTAGGGGCTCCATTGTATCAGTTTGCTAGTGTTGCCCTAGCAAAATACACAGACTGGGTGGCTTAAACAACAGAAATTTATTTTCTCACAGTTCTGGATGCTGGAAATTCAAAATCAAGATGTCATCTTGTTTGGTTTCTTCTGAGGCTTCTTTCCATGGCTTCCCTCTTGCTGCCCCCTCAAATGGTCATCCCTTTGTACACACATGCCCCTGGTGTTTCTTTGTGTGTACAAATTTCCTTTTTATACAAGGCACTAGTCAGATTGATTAAGGCCATTCTAATGGCCTTATTTTAACTTAATAATCTCTTACAGGGCCTATCTCTGAATATAGTCACATGCTGAGGTACTGATGGTTAGGGCTTCAGTACATGAATTTTGAGAGAACACAGTTCATCCCATAACACCCACTTTACCATATATTCCTAAGTGCTATTATCACACCTAGAGCTTAGTTTGGTCTTGGTTATGTACTCAGATTTTCAAAGCTCCGCAGTTGGTTTTTGTATTTCTCTACGATTTCTGGGATATTATTCCATGAATCTGCGATTTCCTCCCATTATACTACCTCTATTTCCAGTTATATGAAGCAATTGATATTAACCACCTCTGGAATATAGCTTTCTAGTCAAATGTTCATGCCCCTTTGTTATTTGGTTTAGAGAGGGAATCACAAATTAAATGCCTAAGGGGAATGAATAGGGAACACAAATGATGAAGCTAGCCCATCGGAGGGTAACAGCAATGTCAGGAACTTGGGTGAACTGGAAATAAGAAAGCACATGACTCTTTAAAGGGTACAGTGCTGGAGAACTCTAGATGATTGAAGCCATGTGAAAATCCCTGGTATACCAGAATTTCTGATTTTCCTAGAAAGTCTGAGAATACAAATGTTAATTGAATGCTTACGATTTTTAAATTTTGTGAACTGTTGCACATAAAATACAGTGTCCTTCCCTATTCAATACTGTCTCTTCAAGATTGTATCTTGCACCTATTAGAGATGCTATTTCAGAGCCAATGATAAAAATGGAAATTCTCATAGAGACTAGGAAAGACTAGAATAGGGTATTCATTCATGGAAGGAGATGGAGACATTTTTATTTTCCAGAATCCGTCTTAGGTGATGCACTATGTGTGCTTCGTTGAAAAAATGCTGCTTAGAGTAAAAGGAAACCTACAAGGCATTCTCAAGCAATAAAAACATATTGCTAAACTATAAGTCACAAGAGGGAAGAAGGTTAAAGGAAGAAAAGAGCAGGAGAAAGTAAGCAGAGACAAGCGAGCTAGTGAGATGGTGTGGCGGGGGCGGGGTGGGGGAAGGGGAAAGGTGGTGTCTCAGAAGTGAGGAAATTGTCTAAACAATTAGAAGCAATCAGAAAAGCCTCATGGAAGTAAAAGTACTTGAGCTGGGTTAAATAAATAAATAAATAAATAAGCAACTTTTAATTTTATGATGTGGAAAAGGTAGAAACAATATGTTATATTGCAAAATAGTAAAGATTTTTTAATCTTAGAATGGAGGCCACCCATCTATAAAGTTAAATGAGATCAATTGGTATCTCTAGATTGGTATTATTTCTGGTTGAATTTCCTAACCCTAGGATCTTTGTTTAACTTAAAAGAACAGGCAAGAGAAGAAATAAACACTAAAAGAGTCTTTTTCTAGAAAAGAGGTCCACAGTCTTTGTCTAAGGCCATCTATGTGCAAGCACTTGGCACTGCATGAAAACAGCTATACACAAAACATAAACAAATGAGCATAGTTGTGTCCTAATAACACTTTATGTATAAAAAGAGATGGGCCAAATTTGGTCTACAGGTCATAGTTGGCTGAGTCCTGATCTAGAAAGAAAAGACACACTAGTGTATGCCTAGGGGTAGGAGAGGAAGGAGGAAACTTCCAGAGAGTGGTGCCAAGCACAATACTGAACAACCTTAAAATGATTAATATGTTTTGTTGAAACTCTGTGGAAGTAAAAACAAGAAAGGAAGGAAACGGTGGGAAGGAGATGGTGGATTAGAGAGATTTCAAAATACAGATAGAAATATGTGGCACTATATAGGAAAAATAAGTTCTAAATGAAATGTGAGACCAAGCCTATTTGAGAAGGCTAAACCAAAGAAGAAAAGCCAGAGCATGAGGTCAAATCATTCAGAGAAGTATCAAACATCAGGGTGGAAAGGATCTAGTTGGTGTAATAATAGGCAATGATAAAAACCCACTGCAATAAAAGGTCTGGTAAAGGGGATTTGGGCTCTTAATTCTACTGGGGCTACTTTTTTTGAACCAGGAGCCCATCAGCTCATTACAAAGGTCTGCTGTTTCTTTCAGAATCCACTCCAGATTTCTTGCTTTATCTCTAAACAATTACCCCAATGCTGAGAGGCAGATGAGAAAATAAGAATGAGAGGAGAGAGTGGAGAGAGGGGAGAATAGGCTTCTGTTGATGTTTCTGTGCCCCTCCTCACCACTAGGCCCAGTTGACATCTCTCCTAATTTCTGAAATATCTGTCTATTCCCATGAGGTATGGACAATCCCATAGGCACAGTATGGTGTTTATAGAAAATGATGCCTTACAAATGTCATTAAGGCAAAGTTACCAGCTGATAAAGTGAATGCAGCCATCAGGAGACCCAGAGAATTGAGTTTATCAAGGGCATTATAGTACTCTTGTTATCTAGTTTAACATTTTGAGGATCACCAAATCCCATATCATCATCATCCCTTTTCTGCCAATGTTTTCTACATCTCTTTCAAGACCTGCCACTGAATCATTTCACAGTATGCTTTAATGAGAGTGGATATGGGATTCACTGTGGTTTCATAATAAAGCTACAGCTGCCAGGCTTGTCTAAAGAATTACAAGGTCTCTTTTCCAAGCACAATGAAATGAATATCACATCAAAAATAACATCTAGGATTTAAAAATAAAGGGTACTTAGATACAGCTTATAATAACCAAATTATCTTTTAGTTTTTCTTCCATAGAAATTCCTAAGCCCTGAGATGCCCTATGAGAGAAGTGGAATATGAGGGGAGGATTTGGTTAGGATAGAGCTAATCATACCTGTGGCGTCTACAACAAACCCAGCTGACATTTTACTCAGATCCATGTGGAGCCAGGACCTGGCTCAGTGCCTCAGCATAGGACATGCTCTCTATGTGGGTGGCAGGTTGAACAGATGAGTAATTACAAATGTCTTTTGTGCTTCTCATGTCTTGGGAGGGAACTGGTTAATATTCTCTTCTCTTATTTTGTCTTTACTTTGCAAATTACCATCAGGTTTGGGATGTATTCCAAAGAGAGATTTTTTTTATTGAGCAGTATGAAAACCAGGCAACCTACTTTCTTGTTTTCAGTCAAAATGTGAACCATTGCTGAGGAAATATTTTGAATTGGTAGACAGCTGGATATTATTTCTTAATACCACCCTATGAATTGGAACCTTTAGTTATTTTTCCATTGGGCTTGTTAATGTCTATGCTGTGGTTGGTACTAATCTCAAATCGACTTGCTTTATAATTACACAAGTACCACCATGTGGTTAGGCATTTTCTCACACTGCAAAGCACGTAGGATCTTCTTGATCACACCTTCTTTGTGCTCCTCCTTTGTTACCTCTCTGCTTTTTCTCCAGGTAATTAAAATATATAAAATTCAGGACTGACCCCAATAGTTAAATAATTTATTGTATAGTTAATAGACAAGCCGTACTCTTCACTTATTGAAAGTACAATTAAAAACACATAAAACTTTAATTCATATAATGTTTAATTGGTAGGTTTGATGCCAATTATGGTACCAGTGTACTCTTATCCTAATTTTAACTCCTACATTATTTTTCATTAAAAATGTTAAATTAAAAGAAATTGTCATTAAGTACCAGGAAAAGCTGTCACTGAACCTAGCAGGTGGTATCTGTTAGCAAAGCTAGGTTCACTTAGGGAAATAGCTCCAATGGAATTATTTCTTAATAACCACTGTCAGGCAAAATGCACACACACACACCTGCAATATTCAATACTGAAAGGTTAAGCAGATATCCAAGTCAGAACATTGGCAAGTAACAAAATACGAAAAAAAAATCCATATTGAAATAAACATGAGTTAACACAAGATGATAAAATTTGCACTCTTGAAGACAAAAATGCCTTTAAGACACAGAATTACTCAGCTTAAAATTTTAAATGCTTGCTGTCCCCGTTCTTGGTCTTGCTCCATTCCAAAGAGGTCTTTCGCAGATAAGAAAAAGTTTTAAAAATCAAAGCCATTGGTAAGGTTGAACCCCTTGTCTGAATGATAAAATTTATCTCTGCCCCTTTCTGTTTCAATATATTCTAGGAGGCGGCCATAGTTAGCATTTACAGTCTTAATCAAAGGAACTTTAAAAATTGTAATCCCCTTTCCTTTTTGTTTTACTCATTTTCTCTATTTTCTATACTTCTTTATTTTTATTTTATTTTATTTTTTTAAAGAAATCTTTCTAGAGTTTATTTTTTTATTTTTAAAATATTTAAAATTTTTTTTAATGTTTATTTATTTTTGAGACAGAGACAGAGCATGAATGGGGAGGGTCAGAGAGAGGGAGACACAGAATCTGAAACAGGCTCCAGGCTCTGAGCTGTCAGCACAGAGCCCGATGCGGGGCTCGAACTCATGGACCATGAGATCATGACCTGAGCCGAAGTGGGCCGCTTAACCGACTGAGTCACCCAGGCGCCCCTAAAATATTTTAAATTTACATCCAAGTGAATGGATAAAGAAGATGTGTATATATATACAATGGAGTATTACTTGGCAATCAAAAAGAATGAAATCTTGTCATTTGCAAAAACATGGATGGAACTGGAGGGTATTATAGTTCTTTAATTAAAGACACTGAGTGAGAAAAAAAAACACTCGTCCTGGAGAGTGAAGACTGTGCACAGTTGTAAGATGGGATAGCAATCATGCTGTCCCAAGGAAAAAATCAAACATCTCATCATTCTGTGGGCATATATGGTTTTTCCTTGGGATGGTGTTTTCTAATAATTTCTTGCTAATGGATTTGAGAGTTGTATTAGAACTTTAGTTCACATTACTGAGTTCAGTTCACTTTTCAGGGCTTCCCATCTAATGTCTCTTTCATGTGAGTTCCATGTTGCAAGGAACCCTAAGTATTTTACTTTATATTTCTTCCAAGGTGCAGATCACCTTTCAACAGCTCTACTGTGTCACCATTTGCCTTCTGTTTGAAAATTTCAAAGGGAAGAATACTTGCTCTTCAGCAGGCATCATATTCTACTTGTAGAAAACTTCAATTTTAAGAAAGAACTCCCCTGTAACTTCTAGCCCTTATCCTGGATTAGGATCTAGATGTAGAATTAAGGTCGTTTTGTTATCCAAGGGCAGGATTTCTCAACCTCTACAGTACTGATGATTTGGGTGGGATAATTCTGTTTGGGGTGGGAGGTGCTTTGCACCATAGGATCCCTGGCCTTTCCCACTAGGTGCCAGTAGTATCCCTCCCCCAACCTTCTCATTCTCCTTGCCAGCTGTAGCAATAAAAAATGTACCCTGGAGGGAGGAATTAACTCTGGTTGAGGTCAACTGTCTAGAGAATGAGAATATAGCTTGCTTATGGCAAACCCAGGCTTCTTTTCTTTCATTTCTGTACTCATTTAGCACAATCATTTAATAGATGTACTGGGTGGCTCAGTAGATTAAGTCTCTGAAGCTTGATTTCTACTCAGGTCGTGATCTCAGGGTTAGTGAGATCCAGCCCCACTTGGGATTCTCTCTTTCCCTCTCTCTCTCTGTCCCTCTACCACTTGTAAATGCTCTGTCTCTGTCTCTGTCAAAATAAACAAAAATTTAAAAGAGATTAGGTGTATGATGACAGGGATTGGGATCTTCTAAGTGGATCTGTGTGGTACCACTCAATATCACTCAGTAGGCCTGTTTCTACTTTTTCATGAACAAAGTGCTCCCCAGACTAGTGAATTGGACTAGATCTATAAGAGTCTCTCTTCACTAAAATTCTGTAAACTTAAGTGTTACATAATAAAAAGATTTAAAGGTAAGACATCACATCACCTCTGCCATGGCTTGGCGTGGCCTGCTGCTTCTCAGACTCCTTGGATTCTGGCTTTTCGTTGGACATTTTGCTAATTTCACACCCTGCTGTCCTATACCCCATCACTAACTCTGAAAATACGTGTATATTTTTATAAGGATTTATATTGGTGTTTTTGGTGCTTTAACAAGCTTCCCTTAGTTTTGAGTAGTCTTCCTGAATCATTTTTTTTCCAAGAGCCCTATTATTTTTAGTGATCAGTTTTGTGAAATGTAAGGTTTTTTGGGGTTGCAGATACTGTGTTACAACTGTTGTGACTTGTACTTTAAAGAAATCAAATAATATTAAAAGGACTATAAAAATAGCCCTGGATTTCTGTCTCAAAACCTTTAGAACCTTTTCTTCATCGCTGGTGCTCTAAGACTTCAGGATGTGTCTTTCTGTGGGTCTTTTTTTAATTGATTTCACTGGGCACCCAGTGGATGCTTTTAATCTGAAGTTATATGCCTTACACTTTGGAAAATTTTCTAGTATAATTTCTTTGATAATTCTTTGCTCACTATTTTTTCTAGTCTTCTATTAATATAAAGAAAGCAGATTTAAATGAAACTTCCGCAGTTATGTAATACAAGCTATAAAAATAGAAGTGAAAGGAGGCTGATGCCAGGTGTTAGCCTAAGAGTGGGCATGTATTTGTTGAAGGTTCATTGCAAGTGAATCTTGCTGTTATTTGTTTAAAAGCTAAAAGTCAGAATAGCCACACACACAAAAAAACCCCAAAACAAAAAACCTTAGATCGTTCCAAAACTTATTTGCACAGTGTGTCTGAGAGAAAAGAAAGTAAGAGTACTAAGCATTATTAAGAAATGATCAAATTATTCTGCCTAATGAAAGTGAATGAGAAGAGTATATTTGGGCAGTCTGCTCCTTACCAGCCAATGTGGCCATCCTCTAGTTGCTAGGGGTGTGGGCTAGTAAGTCATGGCATTTCTTTCTCTAGGGACTTATCCTGGCCAACTAGTTGCTGCCTCTTCTGATGGCTATGCACCTACCCCTCTGGGCTCAGACCTCTGACAATAACTGACTGACATGGGAGTAAAAGGGCTGGACCCTTGCTTCAAAGTGGGATTGATTCAGTGTTGCAATGTATATTCTGAGTTTTTCATAATGGGACCAGACTGAAGGAAGTCTTATGAGATCAGATTTTTGGGTAGGTTTTTTGCCATATCCTATCCTGCTTTTCTCCTCTTTCCTGAAAGCTTTCCCTCAATCTATCATTTGAACAAGAATTCCCATCTCAGACTCTGGTTGTAGAGTACTCAACTTAAGACAGCAATTATGGATTTAAATTCAAGGGGCTCTTTTTCTGCCTCTGATTATTTCTGTTTATAGTATCCTGTTCTTGATACATGAATGTGGTATTTTTAAAGGTTTGTTCTGTTTTCTGCATCACCTGTATTTTCTTTTTATCTGTTTGCATTGGTCTCTCCTTCACAATATGGCTTTCCTGAGATATCTGATATTTGTCCATCCATTACTATTTAAGGTAGGGACACCAAAAAATGGTTTGTAAATTCTATGTGGATGATGGACTTGTCTCTAGTGTACATCATTTGTAAGATAGTTTAATGGCCACTAGCTTATCATTAGATATGCCCAAATATTTTATCTTTGAATGGTTCATTTTCTCTGGAGAAGGGTTCCCCTCTCTCTGTCCTAGGTAATACATGCTTGGTTCTGGAGCCAATGGGGGGAAGGTCCTACAGAATCATTTTTTTAGTGAGCAGCTTTCACTTCATCCCCTTGTTAAAATCCAATGGTTTATTCTTCCTTTGTTTTTTAATTTTAACTCAACATGTTAACTACTAGAAAATACCCCAAATGAAACCAACACTAAAAAAGTATGGGGATGGGTGGGTGGCAATAACAGAATAGAGTATGTAAATCTCCAGTACCTTCTTGAATGGATTAACATGGGTTTGCCCCCAAAATACTTACATTGCTTACATTTTTATTATTTGTATTTTTATTACTGAAATATAGTTGACATGTGATGTTATATTAGTTCCAGGTGTATAACATACTGATTCAGCAATTTTATTTTATTTTATTTTATTTTATTTTATTTATTTATTTTTTATTTTTTTATTTTTTTAATATATGAAATTTACTGTCAAATTGGTTTCCATACAACACCCAGTGCTCATCCCAAAAGGTGCCCTCCTCAATACCCATCACCCACCCTGCCCTCCCTCCCACCCCCCATCAACCCTCAGTTTGTTCTCAGTTTTTAACAGTCTCTTATGCTTTGGCTCTCTCCCACTCTAACCTCTTTTTTTTTTTTTTCCTTCCCCTCCCCCATGGGTTTCTGTTACGTTTCTCAGGATCCACATAAGAGTGAAACCATATGGTATCTGTCTTTCTCTGTATGGCTTATTTCACTTAGCATCACACTCTCCAGTTCCATCCACGTTGCTACAAAAGGCCATATTTCATTCTTTCTCATTGCCACGTAGTATTCCATTGTGTATATAAACCACAATTTCTTTATCCATTCATCAGTTGATGGACATTTAGGCTCTTTCCATAATTTGGCTATTGTTGAGAGTGCTGCTATAAACATTGGGGTACAAGTGCCCCTATGCATCAGTACTCCTGTATCCCTTGGATAAATTCCTAGCAGTGCTATTGCTGGGTCATAGGGTAGGTCTATTTTTAATTTTCTGAGGAACCTCCACACTGCTTTCCAGAGCGGCTGCAACAATTTGCATTCCCACCAACAGTGCAAGAGGGTTCCCGTTTCTCCACATCCTCTCCAGCATCTATAGTCTCCTGATTTGTTCATTATGGCCACTCTGACTGGCGTGAGGTGATATCTGAGTGTGGTTTTGATTTGTATTTCCCTGATAAGGAGTGACGTTGAACATCTTTTCATGTGCCTGTTGGCCATCCGGATGTCTTCTTTAGAGAAGTGTCTATTCATGTTTTCTGCCCATTTCTTCACTGGGTTATTTGTTTTTCAGGTGTGGAGTTTGATGAGCTCTTTATAGATTTTGGATACTAGCCCTTTGTCCGATATGTCATTTGCAAATATCTTTTCCCATTCCGTTGGTTGCCTTTTAGTTTTGTTGGTTGTTTCCTTTGCTGTGCAGAAGCTTTTTATCTTCATAAGGTCCCAGTAATTCACTTTTGCTTTTAATTCCCTTGCCTTTGGGGATGTGCCGAGTAAGAGATTGCTACAGCTGATTTCAGAGAGGTCTTTTCCTGCTTTCTCCTCTAAGGTTTTGATGGTTTCCTGTCTCACATTCAGGTCCTTTATCCATTTTGAGTTTATTTTTGTGAATGGTGTGAGAAAGTGGTCTAGTTTCAACCTTCTGCATGTTGCTGTCCAGTTCTCCCAGCACCATTTGTTAAAGAGACTGTCTTTTTTCCATTGGATGTTCTTTCCTGCTTTGTCAAAGATGAGTTGGCCATACGTTTGTGGGTCTAGTTCTGGGGTTTCTATTCTATTCCATTGGTCTATGTGTCTGTTTTTATGCCAATACCATGCTGTCTTGATGATTACAGCTTTGTAGGAGAGGCTAAAGTCTGGGATTGTGATGCCTCCTGCTTTGGTCTTCTTCAAAATTACTTTGGCTATTCAGGGCCTTTTGTGGTTCCATATGAATTTTAGGATTGCTTCTTCTAGTTTTGAGAAGAATGCTGGTGCAATTTTGATTGGGATTGCATTGAATGTGTAGATAGCTTTGGGTAGTATTGACATTTTGACGATATTTATTCTTCCAATCCATGAGCAGGGAATGTCTTTCCATTTCCTTATATCTTCTTCAATTACCTGCATAAGCTTTCTATAGTTTTCAGCATACAGATCTTTTACATCTTTGGTTAGATTTATCCCTAGGTATTTTATGCTTCTTGGTGCAGTTGTGAATGGGATCAGTTTCTTTATTTGTCTTTCTGTTGTTTCATTGTTAGTGTATAAGAATCCAACTGATTTCTATACATTGATTTTGTATCCTGCAACTTTGCTGAATTCATGTATCAGTTCTAGCAGACTTTTGGTGGAGTCTATCGGATTTTCCATGTATAATATCATGTCATCTGCAAAAAGCGAAAGCTTGATTTCATCTTTCCCAATTTTGATGCCTTTAATTTCCTTTTGTTGGCTGATTGCTGATGCTAGAACTTCCAACACTATGTTAAACTACAACGGTGAGAGTGGGCATCCCTGTCGTGTTCCTGATCTCAGGGAAAAAGCTCTCAGTTTTTCCCCGTTGAGGATGATGTTAGCTGTGGGCTTTTCATAAATGGCCTTTATGATCTTTAAGTATGTTCCTTCTATCCCGACTTTCTCAAGGGTTTTTATTAAGAAAGGGTGCTGGATTTTGTCAAAGGCCTTTTCTGCATCGATTGACAGGATCATATGGTTCTTATCTTTTTTTTTTGTTAATGTGATGTATCACGTTGATCGATTTGCGAATGTCGAACCAGCCCTGCATCCCAGGAATGAATCCCACTTGATCATGGTGAATAATTCTTTTTATATGCTGTTGAATTCGATTTGCTAGTATCTTATTGAGAATTTTTGCATCCATATTCATCAGGGATATTGGCCTGTAGTTCTCTTTTTTTACTGGGTCTCTGTCTGGTTTAGGAATCAAAGTAATACTGGCTTCATAGAATGAGTCTGGAAGTTTTCCTTCCCTTTCTATTTCTTGGAATAGCTTGAGAAGGATAGGTATTATCTCTGCTTTAAACGTCTGGTAGAACTCCCCTGGGAAGCCATCTGGTCCTGGACTCTTATTTGTTGGGAGATTTTTGATAACCGATTCAATTTCTTCGCTGGTTACGGGTCTGTTCAAGCTTTCTATTTCCTCCTGATTGAGTTTTGGAAGAGTGTGGGTGTTTAGGAATTTGTCCATTTCTTCCAGGTTGTCCAATTTGTTGGCATATAATTTTTTATAGTATTCCCTGTTAATTGTTTGTATCTCTGAGGGATTGGTTGTAATAATTCCATTTTCATTCATGATTTTATCTCTTTGGGTCATCTCCCTTTTCTTTTTGAGAAGCCTGGCTAGAGGTTTGTCAATTTTGTTTATTTTTTCAAAAAACCAACTCTTGGTTTCGTTGATCTGCTCTACAGTTTTTTTTAGATTCTATATTGTTTATTTCTGCTCTGATCTTTATTATTTCTCTTCTTCTGCTGGGTTTAGGCTGCCTTTGCTGTTCTGCTTCTATTTCCTTTAGGTGTGCTGTTAGATTTTGTATTTGGGATTTTTCTTGTTTCTTGAGATAGGCCTGGATTGCGATGTATTTTCCTCTCAGGACTGCCTTCGCTGCGTCCCAAAGCGTTTGGATTGTTGTATTTTCATTTTCGTTTGTTTCCATATATTTTTTAATTTCTTCTCTAATTGCCTGGTTGACCCACTCATTCGTTAGTAGGGTGTTCTTTAACCTCCACGCTTTTGGAGGTTTTCCAGACTTTTTCCTGTGGTTGATTTCAAGCTTCATAGCATTGTGGTCTGAAAGTATGCATGGTATAATTTCAATTCTTGTGTACTTATGAAGGGCTGTTTTGTGACCCAGTATATGATCTATCTTGGAGAATGTTCCATGTGCACTCGAGAAGAAAGTATATTCTGTTGCTTTGGGATGCAGAGTTCTAAATATATCTGTCAAGTCCATCTGATCCAATGTATCATTCAGGGCCCTTGTTTCTTTATTGACTGTGTGTCTAGATGATCTATCCATTTCTGTAAGTGGGGTGTTAAAGTCCCCTGCAATGACCACATTCTTATCAATCAGGTTGCTTATGTTTATGAGTAATTGTTTTATATATCTGGGGGCTCCGGTATTCGGCGCATAGACATTTATAATTGTTAGCTCTTCCTGATGGATAGACCCTGTAATTATTATATAATGCCCTTCTTCATCTCTTGTTACAGCCTTTAATTTAAAGTCTAGTTTGTCTGATATAAGTATGGCTACTCCAGCTTTCTTTTGGCTTCCAGTAGCATGATAAATAGTTCTCCATCCCCTCACTCTCAATCTAAAGGTGTCCTCAGATCTAAAATGAGTCTCTTGTAGACAGCAAATAGATGGGTCTTGTTTTTTTATCCATTCTGATACCCTATGTCTTTTGGTTGGCGCATTTAATCCATTTACATTCAGTGTTATTATAGAAAGATACAGGTTTAGAGTCATTGTGACGTCTGTATGTTTTATGCTTGTAGTGATGTCTCTGGTACTTTGTCTCACAGGATCCCCCTTAGGATCTCTTGTAGGGCTGGTTTCGTGGTGACAAATTCCTTCAGTTTTTGTTTGTTTGGGAAGACCTTTATCTCTCCTTCTATTCTAAATGACAGACTTGCTGGATAAAGGATTCTCGGCTGCATATTTTTTCTGTTTAGCACACTGAAGATATCGTGCCAAGCCTTTCTGGCCTGCCAAGTTTCAAAAGAGAGATCAGTCACGAGTCTTATAGGTCTCCCTTTATATGTGAGGGCACGTGTATCCCTTGCTGCTTTCAGAATTTTCTCTTTATCCTTGTATTTTGCCAGTTTCACTATGATATGTCGTGCAGAAGATCGATTCAAGTTACGTCTGAAGGGAGTTCTCTGTGCCTCTTGGATTTCAATGCCTTTTTCCTTCCCCAGTTCAGGGAAGTTCTCAGCTATAATTTCTTCAAGTACCCCTTCAGCACCTTTCCCTCTCTCTTCCTCCTCTGGGATACCAATTATGTGTATATTATTTCTTTTTAGTGTATCACTTAGTTCTCTAATTTTTCCCTCATACTCCTGGATTTTTTTATCTCTCTTTCTCTCAGCTTCCTCTTTTTCCATAACTTTATCTTCTAGTTCACCTATTCTCTCCTCTGCCTCTTCAATCCGAGCTGTCGTCGTTTCCATTTTGTTTTGCATTTCGTTTAAAGCGCTTTTCAGCTCCTCGTGACTGTTCCTTAGTCCCTTGATCTATGTGGCAAGAGATTCTCTGCTGTCCTGTATACTGTTTTCAAGCCCAGCGATTAATTTTATGACTATTATTCTAAATTCACTTTCTGTTATATTATTTAAATCTTTTTTGATCAGTTCATTAGCTGTTGTTATTTCCTGGAGATTCTTCTGAGGGGAATTCTTCCGTTTGGTCATTTTGGATAGTCCCTGGAGTGGTGAGGACCTGCAGGGCACTTCCCCTGTGCTGTGGTGTATAACTGGAGTTGGTGGGCGGGGCCGCAGTCTGACCCGATGTCTGCCCCCAGCCCACCGCTGGGGCCACAGTCAGACTGGTGTGTGCCTTCTCTTCCCCTCTCCTAGGGGCAGGATTCCCTGTGGGTTGGCGTGGCCCGTCTGGGCTACTTGCACACTGCCAGGCTTGTGGTGCTGGGGATCTGGCTTATTAGCTGGGGTGGGTAGGCAAGGTGCACGGGGGCAGGAGGGGCAGGCTTAGCTCGCTTCTCCTTAGGTGATCCACTTCAGGAGGGGCCCTGTGGCAGCAAGAGGGAGTCAGATCTGCTGCCGGAGGTTTGGTTCCGCAGAAGCACAGAGTTGGGTGTTTGCGCGGAGCGAGCAAGTTCCCTGGCAGGAACTGGTTCTCTTTGGGATTTTGGCTGGGGGATAGGTGGGGGAGATGGCGCTGGCAACCGCCTTTGTTCCCCACCAAGCTGAGCTCTGCCGTCCGGAGGCTCAGCAGCTCTCCCTCCCTTTGTCCTCCAGCCTTCCCGCTTTCTGTGCAGAGCTGTTAACTTCTGACCTCCCAGATGCTAAGTCGCACTTGCTGTCGGAACACAGTCTGTCTGGCCCCTCCGCTTTTGCCAGCCAGACTCGGGGGCTCTGCTTGGCCGGCGAGCCGCCCCTCCGCCCCGGCTCCCTCCCGCCAGTCCATGGAGCGCGCACTGCCTCGCCGCCCTTCCTACCCTCTTCCATGGGCCTCTCGTCTGCGCTTGGCTCCGGAGACTCCGTTCTGCTAATCCTCTGGCGGTTTTCTGGGTTCTTTAGGCAGGTGTAGGTGGAATCTAAGTGATCAGCAGGACGTGCGGTGAGCCCAGCGTCCTCCTACGCCGCCATCTTCCCTCTCCAGTGATTCAGCAATTTTATACCTTACTCAATGCTCACCACTATAAGCGTAGTCACCATCTGTCTCCAAAAAATGTTATTACAACACTGACTGTATTCCCTATGTAGTACTTTTTGTCTCCATGACTTACTTTATAACTGAAAGTTTGTACCTCTGAATCCCTTTTATTCATTTCACTCATCCCTCTCCTCAGACAGTCACCAGTTTGTTTTCTGCATTTTAGTCCATTTCTCTTTTTTTGGTTTTAGATTCCACATATAAGTGAAATCACATGGTATTTGTCTTTATCTGATTTATTTCACCTAGTGTAATACCCTCTAGCCCAGCCATGTTGTTGCAAATGGCAAGATCTCAGTTTTTAAATAGTTGAGTAATATATGTGTGTGTGTGTGTGTGTGTGTGTGTGTGTGTGTGTGTGTGTATATATATATATATATATATATATCATATATATATATATATATATATATATATATATATATCACATCTTCTGTATCCATTCATTTATCCATGGACACTTGGGTTGCTTCCACATCTTAGTTATCATAAATAATGCTGCAATAAGCATAGGGGTGCATGTATCTTTTAAAATTAGTGTTTTTATTTTCTTTGCGTAAATACCCATTAGTAGAATTACTGTATCATAAGGTACTTCTATTTTTAATTTTTTAAGAAAACTCTATCCAGTTTCCCATAGTGGTTGCAACATTTTGCATTCCCACCAATATTGCAAGATGGTTCCTTTTTCTCCACATTCTTGACAACACTGGCCATTTCTTATCTTTTTGATACTCGACATTCTGACGGTATGAGGTGTTAACCCACTGTGGTTTTGATTTGTATTTCTCTTATGATTAGTGAGGTTGAGTATCTTTTTATTTGTCCCTGGCTATCTGAATGTCTTCTTTGGAAGAAATGTCTATTCAGGTCTTCTGCTCATTTTTTAATCAAATATATATTTTTTTGGTAGTGAATTGTGTTTTTCATATATTTTGGATACTAACCACTTATAGGATATGTCACTTACAAATGCATTCTCCCATTCAGTAAATTACCTTTTGTTTTGTCAATGGTGTCCTTTGCTATGCAAACCTTTTTTATGTTGATATAGTCACAACAATTTATTTTTGCTTTGGTTTCCCTTGCCTGAGGAGACATATCCATACTTATGTTGCTAAGGCCACTGTCCAAGATATTATCACCCATGTTTTTTTCTAGAAGTTTTATGGTTTCATGTCTCTTATTTGGGTCTTTAATCCTTTTGAGTTTATTTTTATGTGTGGTTTCATTCTTTTGCATATAGTTGTCCATTTTCCCCAATACCATATATTAAAAAGACTATCTTTTCCCCATTGTATATTCTTGCCTTCTTTTTCACAGATTGACCATATAAGTATGGGTTCATTTCTGGGCTCTTTATCCTGTTCCACTGATCTATATGTCTGTTTTGGGGCCAGTACCATACTGTTTTGACTACTGTAGCTTTAAAATATTTCTTAAAATCTGGGATGGTAATACCTCCAGCTTTTTTCTTCTATCTCAAGATGGCTTTGGTTATTCAAGGTCTTTCTTTTGTGGTTGTACACAAACTTTAAGAGTGTTTTAGTTCTGTGAAAAATGCTATTTGTATTTTGATAGGGATTGCATTAAATGTATAGATGGTTTTGAGTAAGGTAGACATTTTAATAATATTTGTTCTTCTAATCCATGAGCATGGAATGTCTTTCCATTTCTTCCTATTTTCAATATCTTTTATCAGTGTTTTATAGTTTTTGGAGTATAGTTCTTTCACTTCTTTTGTTAGTTTTATTCCTAATTATCTTATTATTTTTGGTGCAATTATAAATGCAATTCTCTTAATTTCTATTTTTGCTGCTTCATGTGACAGTCCTTTTTTTTTTAAGTCTATTTTATCTCATATAAGTATTGCTAGCCTGGATTTTTTTTTGTTGTGGTTGTTCCATTTGCATGGAAATCTTTTTCCATCCCTTCACTTTTAGTCTGTATGTGTCTTTAGGTCTCAAGTGACTCTTTGGAGCTGGCATATAGATGGGTCTTTTTTTTATCCATTGAGTCACAGTATGCCTTTTGATTGGAGCATTTAGACCATTTATTATTTTCTGGTTGTTTTTGTAGTTGTCTGTTCCTTTCCTTTTCTCTTGTTAGCTCCACTTGTGGTTTGATGGCTTTCTTTAGCATTATGCTTGGATTCCCTTCTCTTTATGTTTTGTGTATCTATTATAAGTTTTTCATTTGTGATTACCATGGTGTTCATAATCTTATGTGTATAGCAGTCTATATGTAGTTGACAGTTACTTAGGTTTGAACACATGATAGAAGCACTATTTACTCCCCACTCAATGTTTTATGTATGTGATACCACATTTTTCATCTTTTGTGTATCCCTTGACTAATTTTTGTAGATACAATTGATCTTACTACTTTTGTGTTTTAGCCTCCATAATGGCTTTATAAGTGATTACTACCTTTATGTTTGCTTTTACCAGTGAAATTTTTCCTTTTATTATTTTCTTCTAGTTATGGCCTTTTCTTTCCAGTGAAAAATTCTTTTAACATTTCTTGTGAGGCTGGTTAAATAGTAATAAACTCTTTTAACTTTTGTCTGAGAAGCTCTTTATTTGTCCTTCAATTCTAAATAATAACCTTACTGTTTAAGGTATTCTTGCTTATAGGACTTTTTTCCTTCAACACTTTGAATATATCATTCCACTCCCTTCTGGCCTACAAATTTTCTACTAAAAAATCAGCTAATAGCCTTAGGGGGTCTCCTTTGTATGTAACTGATTTTCTCTTGCTGCTTTTAAGGTTCTCCATCATTAACTTTTGCCAATTTAAAAATTATCTCTTGTAGTGTGGCTTTTATTTTGTTCATCTTGTTTGGGGTTCTTTGTAATTCCTGGACCTTTATGTATGTTTCTTTCCCCAGATTAGAGAAGTTTTCTTCTATCATGTCTTCAAATAGGATTTCTGCCCCTCCTCCTGGGATCCTTACAATGCGAATGTTATTAGGCTTGATGATGTCACAGAGGTCCCTTAACCTATTATCATTTTTTTAATTCTTTTTGCTCTTCAGCTTGATTGCTTTACATTATCCTGTCTTGTAGATTGCTGATCTTCAGCATCCTCTAATCTGCTATTGATTTCTTGTAGTATATTTTACATGTAAGTTATTGAATTCTTCAACTCTGAATTTTTCTTATTTTCTCTTTGTTGAAATTCTCACTGAATACATTCACTCTTTTCTCAAGGCCAGTAAGTATCTTTATGACCATTTATTTTGAGCTCTTTATCAGGTATATTGCTTACGTCCATTTTGTTTAGCTTTTTTATTTTTATTTTTTAGATTTTGTCGTGTTCTTTCATTTTGGACATTTTCCTCTATGTCCTCATTTTGTCTGTTTCTTTCTATGAATTAGATAGGCCATTTATGTCTCCTGGTATTGAAAGTATTGGGGTTGTGTGGAACAGGTCCTGTGGTGCTCTGTAGTACAATCCTCCTTGGTCACCAGAATGAAGTACTCTAGGGGCATCCCTTGTGTGAGCTGCTTGCACCCTCCTATTGTGACTGAACTACAATTGCTGCAGACATTTTAGTGGGTGGGGCTGTCATTCAGTTAAGCTGGTTGAATGACCTGTTTCATCTGCTGCAGGTGCACTGGGCAGAGCTTATGCCTGGTACAGTTGAGAGACCTGGCTGCAGCCACCATGGGCTTGCTGGTGATTGGAGCCAGCACATAGCCTAGATGTCTGCAATTGGCTTCTGTGACAACTGCAGGTACAGGGAAGGGCAGAGCTTACTCACTGTGCAGTCACTACGAGGCCTTACTATAGGACCTGTGGGTGCCCTGGTATGTGGAGTTTTCTCCCCCTGTCACTATGGAAGGAGTCAATTTTGAGGAGCACCAGTCCTGACCAAGTCTGCCTACCAGGTATGATAGAGCAGGGCTGCTTTGGAGGGGTGACTGCTGAGGCAGGTGGGTTGAGTGGGATAGGCATGTGGTATTGGCAGTATAAATGGAGAGTGTTAGAACTAGCTCCCTCAAGCATTTGGCTATATGCTGGGGGAAGGCAAGAAAAATGGCGCTTAGCAGCACACTCTTGTTCCTGAAGTAATCTGTAGATCATTGCCCCTCTGGCACATGTCCTAAAATTAGCCAGTAAATCTCCAGGTATATCATAGATGCTTTTCAAACTGATGCTTCCGTGCTGTGTCTCAGGTTGGTTATTTAGCCTGTTGGCTCTTTAAGTGTGGGGACTTGGTTTCCTATCTTCTTTCTCCTCTCCTGGAGTTAAGCTCTGCTGATTTTTAAAGCTCGGTGGGTTTAGAGTTAAATCCATTGATTTTCAAATCCAGACACTATGGGGACTTGTTTTCCCAGTGCAGGTCCCCAAGGCCAGGGTTGTCTGGTTTGGGTTCTGATCCCTTTGCTCCTCCTTGCTTGTGATGTCCCTCTTGTTTGTGGTTGGTTGCGCTGAGGGTTGGGTTCCCACATGTGTTTTTGCCCCTCCTTTTTCCCATGTAGGCTTCTCTCTACTACTTGCTGTGAAAGATCTGTCCTGCCAGTCTTCATGGCATTTTCAGAGCAATAGATGTAGTTGTTGGTTTGGTGTGTCTGTGGGACAAGGTGAGCTCAGGATCCTCCCACTCCACCATCTCCTCATCCTTGCCCAGTTTAAGCCTAATATTTTTGCTTCCACAGCCTTTCTGGTTTCATTTTTCTAGAAAATAAACCCAATCATCTGACAAGAGTGAGGGTGGGGAGGCGGTAACTAAATGTCTAATTCTTACTACAGGGACTTCTGGATAAACCCATGTGTCGTTAGCCTTACCACCCTAGTCTTCCTTCCTGCATCGGCTTCTTTTTTATTATCCCAATCATTACACATTATTTTTTTTAGAATAGATGTTTCAATGATATTTTATTTACATAAAAACTTATGTGCTGCTTACTATATGCTAGTGTAGGCATAAGCCCTCTGCAAATAAAACTCATTTCTTTTTTTTTAATTTTTTTTAACGTTTATTTATTAAGAGACAGAGCGTGAACAGGAGGGGCAGAGAGAGAGGGAGACACAGAATCAGAAGGAGGCTCCAGGCTCTGAGCTGTCAGCACAGAGCCCGACGCGGGGCTTGAACTCACAAACCCCAAGATCATGACCTGAGCAGAAGTCGGATGCTTAACCGACTGAGCCACCCAGGTGCCCCAAAACACAATAATCCTATGTCATAATATTACTCCCATTTTATAAGCAAGGAAACTGAGCACAGAGTAACTTGCCCAAGTTTCATAGCTACTAAATGGCAGTGGTAGATTTTGAATTTAGGCAATTTGGCCTCAAGGTTTTTCTTCTGAGATACTATATGATTGTTGGCTCTACTGTTGGGTCCCTCATGGCTTGGGTTATGAACATCTGAGTTTTACTGAAAGTAGAATTTGTTTCCAATTTTTTTGTTTTGGGGTAAATTTCAAGAGGAGATTACCACGTTTTTTTGAGTTCTTCCTGTGATTGAAGTTTTAGAGTAGACATAGTTATTTTCCTTAAAGTCCTAACAACTGGTTAGAGAGACAGTAGTATTATAACACTATAAGTGGGAAAAAGTAAAATGCAGTCTTCTGGCTGCATGTTAAGTTTCTGGGGATTTTGATATCCTCTCTGAGAAAGTCATCTCGTATATTTTTTTATATTTTTATTTTTGAAAGAGTGCGTGCAAGTGGGGGAGGGGCAGAAAGAGAGGGAGACAGAATCCCAAGTGGGCTCTGCATCATCAGCACAGAGACTGATGTGGGGCTCAAACTCACAAACTGTGAGATCATGACCTGAGCCAAAATCAAGAATCAGATACTTAATCCACTGAGCCACCCAGGCGCCTCTGATCTGTATACTTTCTAATAGCTTTATTGAGTTATAGTTGTACTTAGAGTTACATAAGTAAACCATAAATAAACTATATATTTTAAGGGTAGGATATGATAACTTTTGACAAATAATGGTGAAATCACCAACAATCTAGATAATAAATATATCCATCAAACCAATAGTTCTCTGCTTCCCTTTGCAGAGAACTATCCTGCCAACTTCCCCTTTCCTGGGGCCCATCCCCAGGAAATTGATCTGCTTTCTGTCACTACTGATTACTGTGTATTTTTGAGGTTTTATGAAAATGGAATCATGAAATAATAAAGTATGTCCCTTTTTTTTTGGTCTTATTTTAAGAGACCCATTCATATTTTTTATGTATCAATATTTATTCCTTTTTATTGCTAAGCAGTGTTCCATTGTATGGATAGGACTCCTTTTGTTTATCCATTCATCTGTTGATGGGTATTTGGTTAGTTTCCAATTTTTACCCATTACAAATAAAGCTGCTATGAACATTTGTATGTAAATATTTTTATGAACATTTTTATAATTTCATTTGGATAAACTCCTGGGAGTGGAATAGAAAAAACATAGGATAGATACATATTTAACCTTATAAGAAACTACCAAGTTGTTTTTCCAAAGTAGTCATGTCATTTTACATTATCATCAGTAGTATGTGAGTGAGCATTTCACTTTCTCTATACCCTCATCAACCTTTGGTATGGTCAGTCTTTTAATTTTAGACATTCTGATAGGTGAGGTTCATTGTTTTAATTTGCATTTCCCTAATGACTGGAGCACTCTTTTTAATGTGCTTATTTACCGTCTATATATCCTTTTGTGGTGAAGCATTGGTTGAATTTTTCCCCCATTATTGAGATTTGAGAATTGTTCTTGTAAAATCTAGATGTGAATCTTTTATCACATAAATGATTTGCAAATGTTTTCTTTCTATCTGTAAAATCAAATTTACAAACCTATTGCTCATGTTTTACACTGCATATTTGGTTTTTGATCTAGCTCAAGATCATAAGATTTTCTCATATTTCTCATGTTTAAAATTTTTTAATGTTTATTTATTTTTGAGAGAGACAGAGCACAAACAGGAGAAAGGCAGAAGAGAGGGAGACCTAGATTTCAAAGCAGGCTCCAGGCTCTGAGCTGTCAACAGAGCCTGACACAGGGCTTGAACTCAGGAACTGCAAGCTCATGACCTGAGCTGAAGTCGGACACTTTGAGCCACCAAGGTGCCCTTCATGTTTTAAATTGTACATCAAAGGCTATTACCCATTTTTAATTTATGTTTATATATGTTGGAAAGTATGGATCAAAGTTCTTTCTTTTGCATATGAATATCAAGTTGTTTAAACGTCATTTTGTAGAAGCTCTACTGAATGCAATTGTCAACAATCAATTCAACATATATGTGGATTTGTCAACTAGTCTGTTTCATTAATCTCTCTTTCCACCAATACCTCACTCTTTTCATTACTGTAACTTTGTTCTTTTTCAAAGATAATTTGATTAAAATAGATTCTTTGCATTTCCACATAAATTTTGAGGAAATCACACAAAGGACTTTGTTCTATCTAGTCTTAAGTCCCCTTCTAGAGACTACTTGACAGTATTTTTTTGTTCATTTTTTGTAGGCTTCAAGGACTCAATCTTCTTTTCTCTCTTGAAATTGCTAACACCCCTCTACCTCTTAGAGTCTTTATCCTTGCAAACCTGCCTGCAGAGTGAGAATCTATATTTCTTTCTTTCCTAATGTCTTGAAGATAAGCACACAGACCCTTTTTATTTTAAGAAGGTTAGTGCTAATCACTATGGGGAAACAGATGGTAATAGCAAAAATAGCATTACCAGGAAAGTTACAAAGGTTCTAGAAATTTTACAAAATTCTTACAGTTGTATTCTCTGATCCATGGTTCTTGGCTCCCTGAAAAGGGATAACAATCAGCCTTTTGTTTACTGTTTTTATCATTTGTAAGTGGAGTTCCTTATCCACTTTTAGCAAAGAATTTTTCTTCTACATGTGACAATCTTTAATGACAGGATGTAGTAAATCTAAAGATTCAATAAAAGGAAGCACTGTATTCCCTCAAGTTGGAAGTTTGTATCTCTGTAGATATTCTAAACTTGGTGATAGCTGTAGTCTGTCCAAGAATGATTGATTAGGTATTTCAACACAATGACTGGGGTTACGCAGGTGAATCCACATGGGAAAATCCTTGGAAATAAATTTCAGAATGAAAGTTCCATTAGGAAATAAACAGAATTCAGAATGAGTTTCCAGAGGCTAGGAAAACGGAGACCAACTCTCAGAATTCTCAGAAATTTGTGGGTAGGTGTAGGGTTTTGCTGTCTCCAGGAGTCCAATGATGGGGAGCAACTAAGGAGTAGGAACCAGTCCAGGGTCAAGACAACCAGGAAATAAAAAATGAAAACAAAAACAAAAACACACAAACAAAAAAACACCTACATAGTAGACAGTGATGGATGGAATCAGAAATGAAGTGGTGATTGGAATCAGATAAGAAAAGCCAGTCTGAATGGTTAGCACTGAGTTGAATAGCAGTGAAGGCAGAAGTCATTTGGCGTCACTAATTGTAAAGAGTTGCGTCAGAGAGTCATGCCAGCAGTATGGCACAGTGTCCTTGAAAGTTTTTGAGATTTAGCTACATGGGGTTCTGACTTTTCTTTCACCTGGTCTATCTTAAAGATGACTTCCTTTGCCAATTATCTACTTCCTTACGTGGCCTCAGTCACTTAAACCTGTTATGTAAGTTCATAGAGGTGGCATAAACACTGTGTGATCGTCTACATCAACCTCCTCATTTAACACATAATGAAAAATATAAACATTTATTTTTTTAAAGTGAGACAAGTGTGACACTGTATTGGTCCATGAGGTATCAGGGAAGAGCATCCAAACAGATGTCAACAGGCCTTGAGGAGATTTCTGCCCAAGTTTATTCTGCATTGTGGATCCATCCTCTCTGACATCTGTCTGCCTTGCGCAGTTGCATAGTTTCAGTATCAGAGGAGATGATACTTGTGAAGGCTCTTTGCAAATTGAGAAGACAGCAGAAAAATAAATTCATCATTGACTGAGTCTTGGACTTCAAAAGTCCCACGAGCCAGAATTTGGAAAATTTGTAGAAGATTAAGTGTAGGCACATATAAGGAAAAAGAAGTGACCAGCAAATATCTGTAAGCTAGGGTGTATGGGACAATTAAACAACAATTACCATTTGCTGCATATATACTACATTCTCATCTCATTTCATTCTCACAATGACCTCTGCATGATTCCCTCTATTTTAAGAATGAGGTGACTGAAACTCTATGAGGTTAGGTGTACTCTCAAAAGCCAAGCAGGCAGAAGAAGCTGAGGCAGAACTGTAAGCTCATGTGCATAGCTAACTACACTGTCTGACCTCCTTAATAAAAATACAAGTTCTTGGAAGATTTTTGGGCATACTATGTTGTAAAAGTGATAGCCTACAGCATTAGGTCTGATTTTTTTTTCCTTACCAAGAGATTTCTAAGAAGAGGTGAGTAGGTACTTACCAAGGTGATGCCCTAGGAGAAAGTGAGCATTCAAAGAACAAAGTAGGCTCTCCAGTGGAAATCCCAGTCAAGGGATGAACTAACTACCCAACTACCTGCCATCAGCAAATTTAAGAGGAAGATTTCCTGTGACCTACTGTTTGGAAAATAGGGTATGAAATTGCCTCATTAAAAGGGGATGGTAGAGCTTTGTATTTTACTGATAATGTGTTTATGAGGACTGCAGAGGCTCTGGTTGCACTGTCAGTCCAGAGAGCTAATTAAGCTTGGAAATGGTCTTAATGGATTGGAGAAACAGAAAAAATATCTTCTCTTTCCTAAGCTCCTAACTCCCATGCAGGAATAGCTCATTAACATCAGAGTTCTGATTATGTAAGACCCAGGGATTTGCTGTTCAAGGGAATGTAGCAACTATTTTGAGATTCCAGTGGGAATAAAGAGGAATGAAAAATTGCTGCAGGTGGGCCTCAGTTTGCTAACAGGAGAAACTGGAACTAACAGATTTTGACAGGAACTGATTTAGACCCCATTACTAGATTTACTGAAAGGAGATTGGAATGAATCTGGAGGCCTGAAGAATCTAGCTTGGGGCTTGCATCCTGGGTTGGTTGTGAATATTGAATGACTTAATACACTGATTCTCAACAAAGGGCTATTTTGCCCTTCAGGGGGTGTTTGACAATGTCTTGAGACTTTTGTGTGTGTCACATTTTTACTGCCAGTAGGGTGCTGCTGGCATCTAGTGGGTAGAAACTAAGGATGCTACTAAGCACCCTATGATACACACTCCCCCAGTCCACACACATACACAAAACAAATAATTATCCAGCCCAAAATATGAACAGTGCTGAGATTGAGAAACCCTGCACCATAAGACAAAAAAGAAACTCTCAGGACAGTACCTGGCACAGAGCTAGCTCTCAGTAAGTGTCAGCTGTTGCTTTTATTACTACAGAGCCAGCACAACATAAAACTGCTCTGGCAAGGAAGCCACTCCTGCTGCCATGAAACAGCTGACTTTTCAATGGTCCCAGCTGTTTAGCCAGGAACTCAGTCTGGCTGTAACTACTTCAGTTTCCAGGGACAGACTCCTACAATGTTTCTGATTCTTGGCATCGTTAGGTCCTGGGTCAAAGTGGGTTGGTGTATCTGATTGATGAAATATGGATCGCCAATCATGTCTGTGCTGTAAGGAAGGATGCAGTTAATTCAGATTTTCCTCTTCTGCAACGGGAGGTAGGTCTTACTTCCCCCCAAGTTTCCTAAAATGGAGATTCCCAGAGGAAGAAATTCACTGAGAGAAAAAGAATAACAAATACCCATTACACTGTAGTATGGAAGTCAATGATTCTGAGAAGTGTTCAAGATTCAGTATCATGGAAACCACTGAAAGAAAGGAAAACAGTTATCTTCCTATGTTGTTCTTAAACAGCAGAATGTTTAAACTGAGGAGTACATCTAGAAGAGATGAAGACTCCTCAACTGTTCTTTCAATCCACTGTAATGATTAGTCCACAAATCATTCTTAGCACTGAAATAAAATGGTTAGTTCTAACCTATGTCTTAACATCTCTGTAGTATTTGATACTTTTGACTCCCATATTATTTAAAATTCATTATTTTTTTGATTTCTGCATTGCCTTATTGATCTCTTTGGCCGGGTTCTTTTCTTCTCTTAAATCCTGAAGTTATCTAGGGTTTAATCCTTGTTTTTCTTTTAACTCTGCACACTCACTAGTTGATCTTGTCTGTGTCCATGGATTCTAATACCAGCTCAGGCTGAATGATATTTACATTTTATGCTTGTTACAATTCTCTCCCCCAAATGTTGATCCATATAGCCAATCACCTACTTATCATCCTAAATCTGAAGGCATCTCAGCATCAATTTGTCTAGGATGGACAAATTTCTTTATCTTTCTCCTCCACCTATTTTCCCCCATATTTTCTATCCTATTCACCACTGCCAATATTTGTCAAAACACTCTAGTAAGAAGGGAAACATTCTATATGCCTCCTTTTTTGTTGCCAATATCTAACCAGCAATTAAGTCTTTTCAACCTTTTCTCTGTAATATATCTGCTTTTTTCTCCCTAAACAAAAACCAAAAAATTTAAGTACACTCTACTCCCAATGTGGGGCTTGAATTCACAACCCCAAGATCAAGAGTCTAATGCTCTATGACAGCCAGGTGCCTCTCCAACCAAACTTATTTGTTTACATGTTTTGTCCACTACATTACACTGTAAGTCCCTTAAGATCAGGAATATGTCCTATTCAAATTTATATCTGCATAACTGAGAAGTGAGAGCACCTGCCAATATGACTTTACTGTAAAAATAAAAATATAAACCAATAAAAAATATAGTTTCAGAAAATTCTGGCATTTATTTAGAGAACCAAATTGCTCATCCAGGAAAACATTTATCTTGTTGGACAACATCCTTCTCATTTGGGAAACAACCCATTTATCAGACAACTGTTTTCTCATCAAGAACCTTATATTTGTATATCCACTTATCTAAAGCAATTGTGTTATGCATTTTTTCCTATTCTAAAAACCTCCCCACCTTGAGAGGTACACACTATTTGAGTTCAAACTGCAAAACCCTATAACTATCCTTCCCTATCTTCTTCTTTGAGATACTAAGATTATCAATAGAGTTTTCTCCCATGCTGCAATACTTCTAATAAATTCAGCTTTGTGTAATCAACAGGGTATTTTTTTTGGGGGGGTACATATTCTAAAAGGGCCAACAATCATTAGGCCCAAATATAGTCCCTGACACACAATGTTAACTCAACAGAGGCTTTTTTCATTAAGTAATAAGTAGAAATTTGGGTAGGGTGTTGTATAAGAGAAATGTGGAAAGGAAAGATGGGTGTTTCTGCTCATTTATACTAAAGGGATCCTGTGTGACCTGGCAGAAGTATTTCATGAAATAAGAAATTGTTGATCTCATATTAGCAATAATAAGCCCAAGTGCTAAAGGTATTTGGCATAACCTATTGCTCAATCTGAAATAATTATAGACATAAACTCTCAGTATTCCTTATTTTCATTTCTTCCTAGGCCTAGCTGTAACAAGCAAATGAGTCCTTGTTGTTCTCCTAATTCCATTTTCTACTTGATTCATCTGTCTCTTCCCAACGTCTGTGCTTCTAAGAGTCTAACCTTTTCACCAACAGTCAGGATTAGAGATTGTTCTGACAGGCTAATCTACACTAAGGTATTAGTAGGAGATGTTTGAACATAAAGGTGTTGTCATGTTTGGAATGAATAAACCAAACAATAAGCTTTATTGAATGAGCCAATAAGAGCTTTACAGAGGGTAGGAGAAAGGAAGTGGATAAATTATACATAGTTGATCCTTGACATTCTGAAAGGGATTATTATGAGACCCTAAATCTGTGAATTCACAAACATAAACAGGCCTTATCAATCTCTCAAGGTAACAAATAGTGGATACAGTCAATTCCCATTGAATTGCAGATGAAGAGTTGATGAGAAGTCTGTTTGGCTAACTTACTAGCTAAAATATTCCTCTTCCACCCCATTCTCCATAGAGATCCCCATACTTCATGCATCAGTAAAATTACAAATTACTCTATGCTATAAACTTTTGAACACATAATAACTATTGAAACCTGACTATTAAGTCTGGGAATGACATGGTTTTAATGTGTAGGACTTGCTTTCATTTACTCAATTACTTGATGGTAATTTTTCTGAAATTAGAATGCTGAACTTAAAATGGCTTTATTTTACCATTACAGAAGGCATGATGCCAAACAGAGTAGGTGTTCAATTCAAGTGTTTACTGAAGAAATAAATTAATTTCCCCTGGTGAAGAGAAATATAGAGCATGACAATAAAATGCCTCAGATCATACAAGGAGTCAGTGGTGGTGCCTGATATGGTGACTACACATGGATTTTCCCAAGAACGTCCCTGTTGATATCCATTTTCCCATTCAGTTCTACTTAGCATTTTCCAGAACAAAAGTATCCAAATTTGGATGGTACATTATAAGATCACCCTCTGTCTAACCCTGACCTTTTCTCTAAGTTTGAAACTTATTAGTTGGTTGTTTTCTTTTTTGTTTGGAAAATATCTTTCCTGGAGCTTAAAAAGCAGTCTTTAGGCTGATTTGTTTCCCTGTAACTGACAAACTATTGAGAGCTAACTCACATTGTGAGACGTTCTCTCAACTTAAGCCAGTGGGCACTTTGCCCTGAAATTCAGAAGCTCAGTATTTCATATCCATGAAATACCAGAACATTTAAATTAAATGTTAAATTAAATAAACTGAAATTTAAAAACACTTTTCTCCCCCACACTCACCAATCTTCCCTGTACATGTTTCTTCCTTTATTATTTATCAGGTTAAAGGAATGGAAAGGGCCCTCAGTTATAACATTCTTAAATCTCAATGAGATTGTCAATTCATGAAGTTGGTCAACCAGCACATATATATATATATATATATATATATATATATATATATATTCATTTCTGTAAGAAGAAACATGAAATTACCTGATAGGTCTTGCCAGAAACAATGTGAACTTTTCAGTGTTTTCTGTTTCTAGAGGAAAAGCTTCTTCTGCACTTTGAGTTTGTGCTTAGGCTCAACATTTGCCTGCATGGGCCAATAGCAGATATTTATTCATTCATACATGCAATGAATATTTATTTGATATTTGTTATGTAATAAGCACCATTTCTGTTTCTAGCACACACTGAGATGGATAAAACAGAGTATCAGTTTTTAAGCATCTTTTGATATATGGATAGAGCTGAAAAGCTAAAGTTTTATTTTCTCATAGAGAAGTGAAAGGAAATAATATTTTAAGCCCTCCTAAAATTGTGCAGCTCTATGTTCCTAGGTTTTCAGATAATCTCTTGTTGACCTTCAAAGACACCTACATAAGGCAAAAACATCTTTCCTGGAGGGTTCTCTTTACTTTTTGTACAGATTCATATTATTTACAAAACCTGTGTGTCTTAAAAATTATTGTAGATTGCACTTTTGTTCACAGGGAAAAACAAAACCATTTTGTTTCAAGGAGTAGAACATCAGGTGATTCTTAAAATGGAAAATAAATCTTTGGATATCATTTTTGTTTAATTATGGCATTTACCAAAGACTATATCTATCAAGCCCAATTATTAGTACCACTCTCCTGGGTGGTAAATCCTAAATGCCACTTGGTCACTTAACTTTTAAAGGCACTAAATAGTTGGTAGGAATAAATCTCCTTCTTTATGTGAATACTAGGCCCTATTCTCTTGTTTTTGGCTCAAAAGAGAAGGAGGCAATATGACTGCTGTCTCAGGAAAAATGGTCTTAAGGCTTATGCTCATTAAACCACTGGCACAGACACAGACTGAGGTCCATAAGACACTGAATTATACCTCAGTAAATAAAAGATGCTTGCAATAAACAGAAAAGGAACAATTTCAGGCTATATACAAGCCAAAAGTGTGTCAAGGCAAAAAATGTGCCATGAGAAGAGGAAGGCAGAACAGCGCTCTTGGAGAAAATGAGACTTGGTGGAAGGCACTGCCCACAGAGGAAAGCTGGACAGAAAGGAGAGTTCAGGAAGCCGGGAAAAGAGGAGTCTGGACAGTTTCATAAGAGGATGATTTTTTATGGCAGGATTTAACTTTAGGCTGCATATGATCCCTGTTAGGAATAAATAAAGATATTTATTAAGTAATTAAGGTTAGAAGAAGACATTCTTATTAAAGAAAATATAAGTACATTTAAGATAGAACAACAAAAATTACTTCTCATTACACCATACCCCTGCAGCCACTATGGATGTTTTAGTATCAACTGATTCCAGACTTAATCTGGGCATTTTAAAAGTATGGTTCCAATCAAGTCTGTATCGTGTGGATTTTTTAAATTTAACATTACAATAATAAGCATTTTCCACATTAATTATGCATTTATTTTATTTCACCAAGTACATCTACCATAGTTTCATTTAATAATTCATATATAATTATACCTTTGAATAAGCTCACATTCATTATTACAAATCATTTTGCTATTAACATCTTTGTACTTAACACTACTTTTCCATCATGTTGTCACTTAGAGGGGGAGAGGACAAAACACAGACTGTGGATATGATTAGATAAGATTTTAAATTCTGCCACTTACAGCTTGTGATATTAGGCAGTGTGTCTGACTCCTCTTGAGCCTTGGTTTCTTAAAATATATAATGTGCATCACTATGGTTACTTTGTAGTACTATTTTGAGAATGAGAATTAGTAAGTGTGAAGTGCTTAGAACAGTTGCTGGCACATAGTGCACGCTCAATAGATAATGGTTATTCAATATTGTTGTTAGTATGAAGCTTGATATTATATGGCTCTTTGGAGATAATGGGGACTCCAGAGTAAAACTATCTCTTGGAATGTGGGGAAATTCTGTCAGGAATACATGACAAATAAATTCAAAGCAGTTTATAATCTGACTTAGGGACAGGATTTGAGCAGACCCTCCAGTTTCCTAAGTCTCTAGAGGTTCTCCTACCTTTTCCCTGAGCTGTTTAGGATTCTAGCGAAAGGGAGTGTTTAATTACTGATTTCTTAAAAAAAAAAGTGCTTTCATTAAGTCTTTTTTCCCCTTCAGGTTAAACAGCCCCAATATTAATAACCTTTCCCTGTCAGACCTTATGTTTCTCAGACTAATGCTTTGAATTCTCCTTTTAGTTTTCCACTTAAATAGAAATAATTTCTATTTAAGGCTGTGATGTGATTCCTCTACCCACCCCCCCCCAGTCCCTACCCCGACATAAATAACTACTAGTTTGGGTCAGAAAATAAAAATTTGAAAAACAAAGGCAAAGTAAAACTTAAAACTGTCAAAATGTCAGAAAAATAAAAACTGTATAAGTGAATCCCATTCCAAATCTTTTTCTGGCACAATGAACTAAATGGCCAAGATGTGAAAGGAAACTGGATAAAATACTTTGGTAGGGGTTTTATTACTGAAATCTTTATTGAATACATGAATATGTGTGCGCACACACACACACACATTCATTCCTGTAAGTCCTTCAAAGATTTATTCTCCAATTATCAATCAAAAGAACTCATAAAGGTAGACCCAGTAGACCAGGCAGGATTAGAACTGCATGGTAAGACAGATGCACTTGCCACAGCATCTGAGCTTTAAACAACCTCACTCACTGCTCATTCCTGGACCAAGTTACAGCTGACAGAGTGGCTCATGATGAACCATTTAGATTTTTTAAAAGCCACAGTCTCTGCTACTTAGGCCTAATTAAGATTGAAGCTAAATGGCTTGATTTCTTAGTCTTGTTTGTAAGAAATCAGAAACCTGTTTCCTTTAAAGAAAAAAAGAACCAAGAAATGAAATGTTCAAAAAGTTATTGAGATGTGTTTTGTTACTTTTCAGAGAAAAAAAAGTCAAAGAAAGGACATCACCTTACTCAAATTTTGACACCTTTACTGAAATCTACAAACATTGTTACTGCTTGGAATTGGAAATTATTTGGCTTCCTTCTTAGGAAGGAAGGGCGGTTGTGAAAGGTTTTTGGGTTTGGTAATATTCTCAATGCAGGCTTTGAAAGGCCTTGTCCTCTGCATGGATTTGCTTTTCCACGGACAGTATCACAACTGTCATTGAAGTAATTAAATTATGTATTAATTTAAATAATTATTCAAATAAATTATTATATAAATTTAATACATTTTATTATACATATTAAAACAATATTAGCTTAGGCAATTAATAAAGAGTCATAAAATGCTTGTTTGTAAAAACAAAACATTTTTTAATACTGAAATAGAACTTCATCATTTTTTTCTTAAACTTGTCTATTGCAGGTGTGTCTTAAAACTAGATTTGTTTCCCTGCCTTCCAGTTTATCTTGCCATCTATCATCAATTATATGTAAGCAAACATTTAAATACAGTAAGGGAACTTCTATTTCAGGCATTCGATATTGAGTTCATCTTAATAAAGAAAGTGAGGGAAGAGGGACCAGAATAGGGCACAGGCTATATAAGCTGAATGAGGGAAGGGGCAACTGTTTGAGGGTTTAAATTTGATGTTTAAAAGGAGCCACTGCTATGGTGGCTGTATGTGTTTTTCAATACCACAGATACGCTGTGTATCTGTTTCATGCTATACGGTCATCTATGCTTTAAACATAAAAATAAGACTTTTTTCCTCTTCCCTCTCTTGTTTACTCTCATGGGGATGAGGTGGGAGGATGTACTGCTTCCATTGAGAATCCACGTTCTCTGTGAGCTTACTGTGACATAAGAGGAAATGTGTATATCATAATGAATAGGCAGGAGTGCCATGTGATGCAGTCTTTGAATGGAAAACATCAGAGCTAAAGTCCTTTGGTTTGGAGGAGGAAACTCCATTGGTATTTCAGCTGGAACTCCCTGGTGCTGCAGTGAGAGTGTGAGGGTAGGATTGAGTTCAATTCCTTTCCACAGAAAATGGGCTTTACATTACCCATGAGATTCACTCATTCATTCCATTAAGGCTTATTCATCAGCTTCCATATTGGGGGTTAAGGTAGTTATTGTGTATCATCTGGCTGTGGAAAAGTGTACACTTTCTGTAAAATAAGAAATACATTGAGTACTGGTATTAATATAGTTTTTCAAACTAGTCTTTTGCTGGTGTCTTTTCATATGATCTGTGTCAATTATGACAGAGATCTTTTCAGTGATCTTATATTCCAAGTTAAACATATTCCAAATAAAGGGTTCCTTAAAGAGTTAGAGGTATGCTTTAGGTTTGGTGTATGTTATAAATTAACCTGTGACCACCCCCCCCCAAATGATATGTTAGAGTCCTAACCCCCAGTACCTCAGAAGGGAACATTATTTGGCTATAGAGTATTTACAGTTAAAATGAATGACTGGTCTCCTTATTACAAAGGAAAATTTGGACACTCTATTAGTCTGCTTGGGCTGCCATAATAAAATACAAGAAACTGAGTAGCTTAAAACATGGAAATTTATCTTCTCACAATTCTATAGTCTAGAAGTTCAAGATCAAGGTGCCATCAGGGTTGGTATCTGATGAGACCTCTTCCTCTGGCTTGTGGCCATCCTCTTACTGTGTCCTCAACACAGCTTTTCTTCAATATACATGCAGAGAAAGATAGAGATCTCTCTTACTCTTCTTACAAGGACACCATGCTATCAGATTAAGGCTCGACTCTTACAATCCCATTTAATCTTAATTAACTGCTTATAGGCTCTATCTCCAAATACAGTTACACTGTCAGAGCTTTAACATAAGAATTGGTAAGGGGCACAATTCAGTCCACAATAGACACACATAAAAGAAGATGATGTAAAGAGATGGGGAGTGAATATAAGAAAGAATCCAGCCTCTTGACACCTCAGTTTCAGATTTCTAGCCTCCAGGACTATGAGGCAATACATTTTTATTGTTTAAGGCAGCCCTAACAGACTAATCCTGCATGCCCTTCATGATCTCATAAAGTAGACGTGATCTATGTTAGTCTCATGGTCATTACACTCAGACACTTGAGGCCTACTCAAAGGAGCAAAAGAAAAGTAAATTAAGCCTAGGTCTTCTGAAACAAATTTTGAAAGCTTTTATCAGACCGATATCTGGTACATCATTCTCTTTTAGGCAAATACATTGAGGCATTGCTGTTCCTGTGAATAGCTATCCACCTCTCGGGCATTTTGGAGCAATTGTTCTGAGGGTAAAAGGCAACTGTGGAAGCCTAGATTGAGAAGCCAGATGAGCATCCACAAAGCCAAGATGAACATTTCTGGAGAGTCCAAGACGGTGACATAGAAAGGCCCTGAACTTATGCCCTCCATAGACACACCAAATATATACCTGTTTATAGAGCAATTCCTCTTGAAGAAGAACTGAGGTATGACTGTAAAGATTCTGCACAACAAAAATAGACCACATAGAGAATGGCAGGAGAAACATGGTAATTTCTGGCACAGAGACCATGAGCAGATTTGTCTGCCCTGGGACACAGGAAAAAAAAAAACACGGTTTAAAAGGGCAGCTATAATAGAACTCCACCATATGGCAAGTGACATCTGGGAACTCTTTCCAGGTTGGAGGGTTGGTAAATGCCACAGTTTTACATGTCACCACCACCTTGATAGTGTACAGGAGGTAGGCCTACTGCTTCAAAGAGCCCTGGATTCCTAGCCCATACCATACCCAGCCACTCCACTGTGGTGTACACTGGAACACCCCTGGTCAGCACTCATTATGGCTCCGGCTGTCTCGTGAAGGTGACACAGGTGCAAAGCACTCTGGAACACTCCAGGCAAGGCCCATCCCACTTTGGCTCCAGATGACTTGCCAGGGCATTCCAGTACAGAATAACTGGGAAGACCCCGCCCACCCCCCCCCACCCCCCCGCCCCACCTGGTGTGTGGTCACTTCAGCTCTGGTCAGCCAAAGTCACCAGGCACACATACAAGTCTACAGCCATACACAAAACCATTCCTTCAAGTTTTGGAGAAGTAGCTGCTCTGCCTAATTCATAGAGACAAACACAAAAGTCAAAATAAGGAGAGACAGAGAAATATGCTCCAAATGAAAGAAGATAAAATCTCATGGGGAAAAAAATGAAATGAAATGGAGATAAGCAATTTGCCAGATAAAAATTTCAAAGTAATGGTCATAAAGATAATCACCAGACTGGAGAAAAGAGTGGATGAACTCTGAGATGGAAAGAGATGGAACAAAGAGATAGAAAATATTAAAAAGAACCAGAGTTGTATACAATAACTGAAATGAAAAGTATATGAAACAGTATCAACAGTAGATTAGAAGATGCAGAAGAATGGGTCAGCAATCTGAAAGACAGAGTAATGGAAGGCAACTAAGCTGAACAGCAAAAAGAACAAAAAGAATTTTAAAAACTGAAGGCAAGTTAAGAGATCTAATGAACACCAAGCAAGCAATTATTTGCATTATAGGAGTCCCAGAAAGAGAAAAGAGTGGTAAAGGGGCAGAAGAAATAATAACTGAAATTGCATAAGAAAATAGACATCCAGGTTCAGGAAGCAAAGAGAATGAACCCAAAGGAAAGTCACACTATGGCACATAAAAATTACAATGTCAGCTATTAAAGATTGAGAAAGAACTTTAAAAGCAGCAAGAGAAAATACAACTAGTTACATACAAGGGGAGAGCCCATAAGGCTCTCAGCTTATTTTTCAGCAGAAACTAGCAGGCTGAAAGGGAGTGGCATGATATATTTAAAGTGCTGAAAGGACAAAACCTGCAACCAAGAATACTCTACGCACCAAGGTTATCATTCAGAATTAAGAGAAAGATAAAGGGTTTTCCAGACAAACAAAAGTTAAAGGAGTTCATCACCACTAAACCAGCATTACAAGAAATGTTAAAAGGACTTCGGGTGGAAAAGAAAAGGCCTTAATTAGAAGACAATTATGAAAGGAAAGCATTTCCTGAGTAAAAGCAAATGTACGGTAAAGGTAGTAATCACCTACAAAGCTAGTTATGAAGATTAAAAGACAAAAGTAGTGAAATCAATTATATTTAAGGGGATTCCAATAATAAAAAGTAAAACATGACAACATATATGTACAACATAGAGGGAGTAAAAATGTTTTTAGAAAGTGACCATGAACTTCATGTAGACCACTAAATACTTAGAATGTTATATGTGAACCTTATACTTACCAAGAACCAATACACACAAAAAATAGCCAATCATAACACTAAAGAAAGTCATTAATCATAGTGAAAGAGAGCAGGATAATGAGGAGCAAAGAACTACAAAAACAACCAGAAAACAATGAACAAAATGACAAAAACATATTTATTAATAACTACTTTAAATATAAATGGTCTAATCAAAAGACATAGGGTGACAGATTGGATAAAAAAACAAAACCCATCTGTGTGCTACCTACAAGAGACTTACTTCAGACCAAATGACACATGTAAACAAAGTGAAGGGATGGAACAAGATATTCAATGTAAATGGCAATAAAAAAAAAAATAGCCAGGGTAGCAATGCTACATCAGACACAATAGACTTTAAAATAATGACTATAACAAGAGACAAAGAAAGGACTTATGTAATGACAGAGGGATCAATCTAGCAAGAGTATGTACAATTTTGAATATCTATTCACCCAACATTGGAGCACCTAAATGTATAAAGTAAATATAAGCATAAGGGGAGAAATTGACAGTAATACAATAAGAGTAGGTGACTTTAGACAGACACAAAATCAATGAGGAAGTAGTGTCTTTGAATGATGCGTTAGACCAGATGGATTTAACAGATACATTTAGACTATTCCATCCTAAAAGAGAATACACATTCTTTTAAAGTACACATGGTACCCTCTCCAGGATAGATCACATTATTTAAGAAAATAGCACAAAACTAAAAATCAGTTACAAGAAAAAAACTGGGAAAAATACGAACACATGGAGGCTAAACAACGAATGGATCAATGAATCAATCAAAGAGGAAATTTAAAAATACACGGAGACAAACGAAAATGTAACAGTGCTTCAAAAATCTTTGGGCTACAGCAAAAGCAGTTCTAAAAGGAGGTTTTTATCAATATATGCCTATCTCTCAAAGCAAAATTTCAAACAATCTCAACTTACACCTAAAGTAAGTAGAAAAAAAAAAAGAACAAACAAAGCCTAACGTTAGAAGGAAGGAAATAATAAAGATCAGAGTGGAAATAAAGTTGATAAACCTTTAGCCAGACTCATCAGGAAAAAAAAGGACCCAAATAAATAAAATCAAAAATGAAAGAGAGTAACAGTGGACATCACAGAAATATAAAGGATTATAATGAACTACTATGAAAAACTATATACCAACAAATTAGACAACCTAGAAGAAATGGATAAATTCCTAGAAACATATAATCTTCCAAAACTGAATCAGAAGAAATAAATAATCCAAACAGACTGGATTACTAGTAACAAAATTGAATCAGTAATCAACTTTCAACAAACAAAAGTCCAGAAGCAGATGCCTTTACCTGTGAATGCTACAAAACAGTTAAAAAAGAGTTAATAGCTATTCTCCTTAAACAATTCCAGAAAATAGAAGAGGAAGGGAAGCTTCCAAATACATTCTATGAGACCAGCACTACCCTGATAGCAAAACCAAAGCCTCTGCAGAAAAACCTACAAGCCAATATCCTTGATGAACATAGACATAAAAGCCCTTAACAAAATATTGGCAAAGCACATTCAACAAGGTATTAAAAGGATTGTTCACTATAATCAAGTGGGATTTATTCTGGGGATGAAAGAATGGTATGTATCAAAAGAAAATGAAATTATTTGAAAAAATACGTGTCCCTATATTTTTTGCAGCATTATTTTCAATAGCCAACTTAAAAAAGCAACCTAAGTGTCCAGTGATTGATGGAGAAAGAAGATGAGGTATACATATGCAACAGAATATTAATCAGCCATAATGAAGAATGAGATCTTGCCATTTGTGACAACAAGGAAGGTAAGAGAAATGCTGTATGATTTCACTTACACATGGAATCTAAACAAACAAAATCAGAAACCGATCCATAAATACAGACCCATAAATACATTGACATCCATCAGTTTATTCAGAGTGGGGGAGAGGGAGATACAGGCTTGCAGTTATGGGATGAATACATCATGGGAATGAAAGGTACAACATGGCGAGTATAGCTAATGGTATAGGAACAGTGTATGGTGACAGATGGAAGGTACACTTGTGGTGAACATTACATATACAGATGTTGAACTACAGTGTTGTATCTTGAAAATACTTTAACATTGTGTGTTAACTATACTTTAATAAAAAACAAAACAAAACAAGGTGGAGAAGAAAGAATGGCCCAAATAATGAGGCTGCATGAGCAGAGTGGGACTTCAAGATAAGGTTGACTTAAGAATGTTAGTGAGATAAACAACCTTTGGATGGAGAATGAATCCTGAAAAGTGTGAATTACCTTAAACAGTGGTAGGGAGAGGAAAATATTTTATTTGTAGAAAATTTTCAGAGAGCATGGAGATCTAGTGGTGAGGAATGGGAAAATCAGAGATCAGCAAGTGAAACACCTGTTGAATATCTCCAATAAAGATTATTTACCTCTTTCAAGAGCCAAAATTCCTAGCTCCCCATGAAGCTAAATTATGGGGATTCTTGATCTCCCTTGAGCAAAGAATCTGCTTTACACACTTTTTGGTTAAAAGACAATTTCTTAAATACTTAATCCTGCACTGTCACATTAGTCGATTCTGGGTCCATGATTAACAGAAACTGACATAACATCACATGGATTCAACGATTTGAAGAAAAAAGAAAATGACTTTTAGTCATCTTAATACAACTCATTTTTTTGGTAGTAATCTTTACAAGTCTTTTAGAGATCTCCTAATTCCCTTTTTCTATGTCTGGTAGAAAATATGTCACTTTTTTTTTTTAACATTTTGCCCAAGATCCAGATGTCTACATCTTATTATGTTGTCAGACAGCAGGTTTTTAGCCTTCTATTTCAACATGTTATATTTTCAACACTCAAAGTAGCTTTTTTTTTTAAATGGTGGTTGTTGCATTAGGACATAATGGAAGCTGTTTGCTTTTGTTAAAGTAAGAGAAAAAAAATGGAGTGAAATGAACCGTGTTTTTTTGATGCTAGTTTTTCCTATGAAGATTGTTACTGATGATGTGGCAGAAAACATACTCCTGTATTAACAAGGTCACTCAGTCACAAAATCCTATTAATGTGGAAAATGACAGAACCAAGCTGTGCGGTGACAAATAAGGCCAATTCTCACCTTGTATTTTTAAGATTCCTTGATCAAATTCACATAGATAGCAGGGAAGCTGAGGACAAATTCAGGAAATGTGCATGACTCTGTAAAAAAAAACATAATTCATATATCTTCAGTATTATTTTCTAATTTTACTCCCCTTTTACTTTTTTCAAAAGTGATGGTAGCAAACTAAATCAAGAAGTATTTTCTAATTTATAATTATATAAAAGATTTATCTACAGAAGTATAAAGGAACCTACTGAGTAGAAAATTTCAAAATAAACATATATATTTATAATATCCCTGACACGTTTACTTTTTTAGAACTAAAAGCACCAAATAGTCATTTGCATTTTGAACGATAGCAAACACATTTCAGATTTAGTTGTCAATTTAATGAAGCCTCAAATATTGATTTTAGCAAAACAGTAAAGTAGGAAATAAAAATAAAAAGGATCATTATAATGGTACCCCAGAGGGAATAACTATGGTCACTTCAGTCAATGATAAACTGATTTTAGTGGTATGGACTAGACAAATAAAAATAACGATTGCCTTGACTTAGCTTAAGCTGAAAAATCTTTCAGGTTTATGACTTCATAAATTGTTCTGAATGTTTAACATCCCATGAAAAAGAAGCAAACAATGAAGATACTTCATTCAAGAATACAAAACCAGTATCCTCAGGCAAAGCCTTGTAATTCAGATTTAGCATCTTATCTGTGTTTGCATTGCAGAAGAGCCTCCTTTGACTATGCTCAGAGCACCTCCATGCACATATTACCAACAATTTTACTGTACATTCTAAACATCTAGCAGTCTTCCTGACTTAAATGGTGTTGTAGCTAACTGAAACTTTTGTATACTAGATTATTTCTTTTAAAGCTTCATGATGCTTTGTTGATTACAGATAAATTCTACACATTGTGAGAATAAACTAGTCTTGCATGTAGTGGTAGCTTAACTGCTTGGATCCATCAAATATTTTCCCTTCTCATTGGAAAACATACAAAGTCCAGTTAGATGGTTATTGACTATGAGGCTGACATAAAATAGGATCATGAAAAAATTAAGTTTTACATTTATTTCCCAGTCAGTAATAAACCATGCTATGGAAGTGTTGTCTTGAAACCTCAGAAGGCTTCAATCTGTCTTTAAATTGAACTGGAAATTTCTCAATAAATACAGCATATGCTAGACTCTATAGAGGTTAAATTTGTATCAACCATGTTCTCTTTCTATATTTAAATAGTATTTATGGAATGAGAAAGAGATTGTATTAGAGCTTTTGTTATTTTTACCTATGTCACAGCCTCAGTTACTTAATTACCCACTCTGATTTTTTGTTTAAAATGTGTAGTATATCTTAATAGAACTCCTGTTATTGCTCCTATCTGGAATATTCTTATCATCATGGTAAACTTACCTGAAGTCTAATCTTCCCTATAGATGGATGTAAAAATGTGCTTAAGTGACCCATGATACATTTCCCACCTCCAGGGCCAGTAATGACTTACTCTATTTCCCTAGGCCACTTATATTTGCCCTTGTTATAGACTCCCTTGTCTTATTTTTTTCCAAGGTACATACCCTTTAGTTCTAGCCTACTGTATAAGACCCTCAACATCAAGCATTTCAAATACACAGTTCTTTTCCACAAAGCAGCATACACTACATACTCTTTTAATAAAATATTTTAATTATTCTTAAATTTTTCCTTTAGTTATTGAGAGGTCCCAAACTAAATTTACCTCTTATATTTATAAATATATGAATTCCCATCCCTTTAAAATTCCAGTCAGTTTTTTCCCTTGGATTTGTCTGATATGTATTTTTCTTCATGTGACATTTTAACCTATTAAAAACATATGGTATCTCTTTTTGAATCAAAAGCTAGATGACTAAATAAAGTAGAAGATTAATACATGCTTGTCAATGGGTCATTTAAAAACCTGTTGGCTACTGTGCTAAATTGCTACAGAAGTTGGTTCCTGTTTCCAGTAAGTTCAATCTGCCAGGAGAAGCTAGATATGTACAAAAAGTTCAGATTAAGAAATAGTATTTTATGTGTAAAAGCAAATGATTGTACTAATGGATTCAGCCTAAGAAGAGAAGAGTGGTTTCATTGGGACATGTAAAATGGGTTATAAAAGAGTATGGAATTTGCCTAGGTGAATTTTGGTGCAAATAATTTGTGAGACAGAGTAAACATAAATCAACGGAAAGAGAAAAGATCTTACTTACAGTTTAATGAGTTAGAACCATTCCCAAAGAACTGAGGATATTAGGATTGGTTGAAATAGATATTATTTAAATAAAAATATCTTCAAATGAACTATGAATTACTAGATAGAAGAAATGTAAAATTTATGAATAAATTTAAGGACTGTTTTTTTTTGAGAAGAACAATACTATAGATAAACCCCTTAGAAAAGGAGGGAAAAAAAAGAGAAATTTAAAAAAGTTCTAGAATGAGGAAGTGGATACAAAAGAACTTATTTCAATGAAAATAAGATACCATCTGTTCAACAAGAAAATAAATAAAATTATAAAGTTGTAGTAATTAAATGGAGATAAATTAGCACAGAATAAACATACAGACTAATGAAACTGGGGAAAGTAGCCATTAGGAAGTCTATATACCATATAAATTTAATACAAATAGAACAATTATTCAATAAAACTGGTCAAGCAATTGGCAGATCAATGAAAAGAATAGATATTTTTTCTCATACCATATAAGATGTAGGAAAATGAGTGCAGCTAAAAAAAAGGGGGGATTTAGATACCTCAACATAATAAAGGACATATATGAAGAAACCATACCTGACATCCTCGGTGGTAAAAACCTGAAAAATTTTCCTCAAAGATCAGAAACAATACAAGGATGTCCACTCACCACTTTTATTCAACATAGTACTAGAAGTCTTAACCATACAAATCATACAAGAAATAAAAGGCATCCACATAGTTAAAAAAGAAAAATGTTACTATTTATAGATGACATATAGCGAGAACTATAAAGATTCTACAAAAAAAAAAAAAAACTATTAGAAGAAAAGAACTTTGGAAAGTTGCAGGATATATAATGAATATACAGAAATCTGCTGCATTTCTATACATCGATAATAAAGTAGAAGAAAGAGAAATGGACAAAACAGTCCCATTTACAACTTCACCAAAAATAATAAAATATGTAAGAATAATTTTAACCAAGGAGATGAAAGACCCACACACTGAAGGCACAAATGGAAACATGTACCCTGCCTATAAAGTGGAAGACTAAATATTGTTAAAATGTTCATATTGCCCAAAGCAACTACAGATTCAGTGCAATCCCTATTAAAATACCAACATTTTTTATAGAACTAGAAAAAAAGAATCCTAAATGTACATGAAACCACCAAAGACTGGAATAACCAAAGCAATCTTGAGAAAGAACAAAGCTGCATGTATTACAATCCTAGATTTGAAGATACACTACAAACCTACAGTAATCAAAACAGTATCTGACAGAAAAGTAGACACATAGATCAATGGAACAGGATAGAAAGCCTCGAAGTAAACTCATGCTTATATGGTCAGTTCATCTATGACAAAGGAGGCAAGAATATACAATGGGGAAAAGATAGTCTCTTCAACAAATGGTGCTGGGAAACTAAATGCAAAAGACTGAAACTGGAACACTTTCTTACACCTTACACAAAAAGAAACTCAAAATGGATTAAATATCTAAATGTAAGACCTGAAACAATAAAAATCCTTGAAGAGAGCACAGGCTGTAATGTCTCTGATATCAGCCATACCAACATTTTTCTAGCTGTGTCTCTTGAGGCAAGGTAAATAAAAGCAAAATAAACTGTTGGGACTATATCAAAATAAAGAGCTTCTGCACAATGAAGAAACAATCAACAAAACTAAAAAAAAAACAGCCTACTGAATGTGAGAAGTATTTGCAAATGACATATCAAATAATGCGGTAATATCCAAAACATATAAGGAACTGATAACAACTCAACACCCCCAAAACAAATAATCCAATTAAAAAATGGGCAGAAGATATGAACAGACATTTCTCTAAAGAAGGCATCAAAATGGCCAACAAACACAAAAAAAGATGCTCAAGGTCATTCATCACCAAGAGAATATAAGCCAAAACTAAAGTAAGATATCAACCCACACCTGTCAGAATGGCTAGAATCAACAACACAAGAAACAACAAGTGTTGGCAGGGATGAGGAGAAAAAGGCACTGTTGATAGGAATGCATATTGGTGTAGCCACTGTGGAAAGAGAATGGAGTTTCCTCAAAAAGTTAAAAATAGAACTACCCTCTTATCCACTAATCACACTATTGGGTATTTACCCAAAGAATACAAAAAAGCTAATTCAAAGGGATACATGGACCCCAATGTTTATTGAAACATTATTTACAACAGCCAAATTATGGAAGCAGCCCAAGTGTCCATTAATAGATGAATGGACAAGGAAGATGTGGTATGTATGTACAATGGAATGTTATTTAGCCATAAAAAAAGAATGAAATCTTGCCATTTGCAACAATATGGATGGGGCTAAAGAGTATAGTACTAAGTGAAGTAAGTCAAAGAAAGACAAATAGCATATGATTTCACTCATATGTGGAATTTAAGAAATGAAACAAATGAACAATATTAGAGAGAGAGAGAGACCAAGAAATAGACTCTTAACTATAGAGAACTGATGATTACCAGTGGGGCGATGAGGGTGATGGGTGAAATAGGTGAAGGGGATAAAAGAGTACACATCATGATGAGCATTGAATTATGTATAGACTTGTTGACTCACTATATTGTACACCTCAAACTAATAACATGGCATGTTAACTATACTGGAATTAAAATAAACTTACAAAAAAATCTAAACTATATGGCATCAACATGGAATACATACATACATACACACATTTGTTTTTGGAAATGTTTTTGGATGAATGTGTATATATATAAATTAGGGATATAACTGTGTACGAATGTACAAATATATCCCTAAGAGCCTTTATTTACAACCAAAAAATGATTTTAATATAAATACAAGAACAAAGTTTGGAAGGCCATTGATTGGGTCATCAATTCTCTAGGAAGCTTGGGCAATAAAAGGTCAGGAATGAACACTAAGAAGGACAAATCATGATGCTACAGAAGCCTTCTTCAACTGTCACTCCTGCCTCTGGAAATGCCCTCACTGCCAGTGCTAGAAGGAATGTACTTCTGTCCTCTCCTCTTTGTATCATATCTAATTGGTCAAGTCTGCATACCAAGGGAGTTACCAAGAGAGTAAGTGATAACAGCTATTTGTGACTTATATAGGAGGCAATACCGACTCTCACAATGACTTATCCCTCAAAAACAGACATGGATTTGCAGATTTTCATGTGAGTGTCCTACAGCAATGTGTAGCCTGGCAGATAAGACTAGCCTATATGAAATATCTAAGGAATAATACAGCATGTATTAAATTTTATAATTATTGATACACTTGTTTTTTGCTAGAAAACTTTGGAAAAGAGAGATTTAAATGATTAGAATGGCTGAAAAGACTTTATAGAAAAAGTACTGACTTGGAATGGACTTTAAAAGATGGATAAAATTTGTTACATATTGCCTGTGTCATTGTATAAATATATATGGACAAGTATATATGCATGAATAATTATGAATGTATCTTAATCCTACATAGGGTACACTTAGTGAGTTGCTTAGTACACTGAACGTCGCTCAAGTCATGGAAGGATTCAATTTTTCTCAAATAATCCACTGATTTTTATAAGATCCTGAGCTCATTTAACTCCAGTTATCTTATAAATAAAACTTTTCATGAAGTATACATAACTAAATAGGGTGTAAATTATAACTGTATACTTCTTGATAAATTTTCACGAATTGAACAGATCATATAACTAGCACACAGATCAGGAAACCTAACATTTCCACATCCTAGAAGTCTCAGTTGTGCTGCTCCTCATCACTGCCTTTGCACAGTTTACTAATATCTTGACATCCCTCACCACAGTGTTTGGTTTTTGAACTTCACATAAATAGAAACATACAGAATATTTAATTCTGTTCTAGCTTCTTACAATCAGAATTATATTCATGAGATTTATTTAGGCTACATGAAACAGTGCTTATTTTCCCTCGTCACTATGTAGCATTCCATTGTAGGAATATATCACCATTTATTTATCCATTCTATTCAGTTCATTTTCAAGGTTTCCAAACTTTGGCTCTATCAATATTGCTGCTGTGGATATCCTATTTGTGAAGATATGGATGCTTATCTTTAAAGTAAACATTTAGAGGGGTGCCTGGGTGGCTCAGTCGGTTAAGCGGCCGACTTCGGCTCAGGTCATGATCTCTCGGTCCGTGAGTTCGAGCCCCACGTCAGGCTCTGTGCTGACAGCTTGGAGCCTGTTTCAGATTCTGTGTCTCCCTCTCTCTGACCCTCCCCTGTTCATGCTCTGTCTCTCTCTGTCTCAAAAATAAATAAACATTAAAAAAAAATTTTTTTTTAAATAAAAAAAAATAAAGTAAACATTTAGAGGTAAAATTTCCAGGTCATAGTGTATGTATGTTTTAACAGATCCTAACAAATGGTTTTCAAAAATGTTTGTTAAAATTTACACTTCCTTCAACTGTGTATGAGGACTCTGGTTTTGCAAATCTTCTCCAGGGCTTGATATGAGCAGTTCTTGTTTGGTTTCTCACTGTGGTATTAACCTGGATTTACTAGAGTGATTAATGAGTTAAACCACCTTTCCATATGTTGATTACATATTTTATATCCTTTACTTTTGGTGTGTGTGAAATTGGCTGTTCAAGTCTTTTGGCCATTTCATTATTTGGTTGTCAGTTGGTATTGCTTTATAGTGCTTTCTATATTCTGGATGAATAATTTTTCTGTTATTCATATTGGGAATATTTTCTACTTTCTAGTCAACTTCTCCCTTTCTTAACTGTGCTTTTTGATTAATAAAGTTTTCAGTTTTATTAAGGCTAGTTTATCAATCTTTCCCTTTATGGTTAATGCTTTTTGTATGTATGTCCTACTTTAAAACATGGATATCCACTTGACCAAGCATCAACTATTGATAAAATCATAGTATCACACATGTAGTACAATGCAGGATTTTTTTCCACAGATATAGTGACTGTGCTTTTTCTCTTTTTAACTTCTCTGTTCTGTAGCCAGTTTATGTATGCTTGCCAATATAGAAAACTACTACCCTCTGCAAATGGCAAAGGATGATAAAGACTCAACTTCCAGGCAAAGATAAAATTTAGTGTGCTTCCAGAGAATATGGTCTAAAGATAATGCCAAAAGTGTGGCTGTAAAGTCAGTATCTCACCTTTCCCTCTAATCAAGTGCTAAAGATCGCAGATTTGTATTATCTTCATTCTCACTGACTCTGACAGTTCAAACCCAGGTGAGCTCTTGCCTAGGTTATTTCAATGCTTCTCACTTTTTCTCCCTGCTTTCCCCCAGTTACCAGGATGATCACTCCTGTCTTTTAGTCCTTCCAGTTCCTTTCCTACAAGGTGTAGCCCAGCTTCTGAAGATGAGAAGCAGGGCCACTGCCCACATCACTATTTTACCTCTTTCCCCTCTTGCATTTACCTTACAGCAGAATCGATAGCAATTGGCTAAATCTTCAGGTTTAGCTATAGGAACCTGTGCCTTTATCCTTGCATTTCTTCTGTGAAGAATTTTCCACTCCTCTCCTGACAAGCTCTTACTCATTCTTAAAGCTCCAGCTCAAATTATAAATTCTATATGAAGCTATTTCTCATTCCTTATGACAGAAATTAATCATTTACTTCTATTTACTTGGTTCAAACTGATATTATTTCTCTGGTATCATATCCATCTTCATATCCCAAATACCTGGGAACAATTAAATGCTTAATAAATATTGGTTGAATTGAATCAAGTTGATGAATTTCGATCTTCCTATAACATTACTCACCCTCTTCCACACAGACACATAAACCAAATGGGTTGGAGTTAAAAATTAAACATTAAAGCTTCGACATAGTACAAGGTAAATTGAATATTTAACTTCAGTACTGAGAATGTCTACTTTTAGAATACTTATTATGAAAGTTTTTTTAGCGAAGCTTTTTAAAGGGAGCACACTGAACATTCACATACCCATCACCCAGATACAGTTATCAAGATCGTGTAACATTTGTTTCATCTATCTCTTTTTTACTTTTTTTTTTCCTTTGCTGAAGCATCTTAAAGCAAATCAGTGAATGTGGGTCATTTCACTTTTAAGTATATCAGAATGTATTTTTTAATTTTCTTTTAACATTTATTTATTGAGACAGAGACAGAGCATAAGCATGGAGGGGCAGAGACAGGAGGAGACACAGAATCTGAAGCAGGCTCCAGGCTCTGAGCTGTCAGCACAGAGCCTGATGCGGGGCTCGAACCCACGGACTGTGAGATCATGACCCTAGTGGAAGTTGGATGCTTAACTGACTGAGCCACCCAGGTGCCCCTCCAGTATGTATTTTTTAAAATAGACTCATGTTCTTAGAAAACTATATTGTCATTATCATACCTAACAAAATAAACAATTCTTTTTTAATGTCACCTAATATCCAGTCTATAATCAAATTTCCATGATTGTGGTCTCAAAAATGCCTTATTAAGAGTTGGTTTGTTTGAATCAAGGGAAAAACAAGTTCTCTTCATTTCATTTGTTCTTTAAATCTCTTGAATCTCTTTTATTCTCTCTGTAGCCTGTCATGCTAGTAAAGTTTTGCAAAAACAGGATTAGCGGTCCTAAAGAATATTTCACATTCTGGATTTATTTACTCCTTTTCAGTGTCATTTAACTAATTGCTATTTATCTCCTACAAATGAAGTTAGCTGTGGATCTTAATTAGATTTAGGGTTAAGGTTTTTATTTTGTTTCTTTGCTGTGAAAAAGCACTTTATAGGTAATGTGTGTCATGTTGAATCACATTTCACAACCATAATGACTGCTTGTTTTGTCATTAGCGATGCTAAGACTAATCAGTGGATGCAGGTTCTGGCAATTTGATCCTCAGGATGAACTATCTCATAACCTTTCATCTACTGTTTTCATTAATTCATGATAATTAACTAAATCCATTATTTATTTCATTAGGACTTATAAAACAAAGATTTCTTATTTTGTCATTCCTTCTACATCTCTAGCTGGAATTCTGCAGCCCAGGACAACTTTCCCCCTTCAATTAGAGAGATTTGGTTATCTTAAAATATGCTGAACACAGGAAAGGCGAGATAATTAGTGTCCATTTTTAATGGTCAGTTTTCAGAGTTGTTGCCTTAGTTACTTACAAGGATGTCCAATGACACACATTTTTCCCTTTCTCTTTTGAACTCCAGATTTTTATATATTCAATGTGTTTTAATCTTCAGATTATTGGTGCTCAAATTGCTCTTTCTTAAACTAAAGCCTCCCTTTGGTTAATCTCCTGTTTTTGGTTTGTTTGCTTGCCTTTGCCCATTCTTCTTGAAACTTTCTTCCTTCTGGCTCAAGATATATCAACATAATCCTGTATGTATTTCCAGCTCTAGACCTGGAATCAAGTATTCCTCCAATGAACCCTTGGTACACAGTTACTCATTGCTAATGGGTTGTCATTGATTCCAGCTTTTTTCAGTGGACAAAGCTTGAAAATACAGTTTTCAAACAACACAAAATAACTGACTTCCCATACTGATATTTCCAATTCATATGTAACATTACAGTATTTTTACTTGATTTCTTTGATTTGTATCCTTATATCTATTTAATACTTAAGCGTTTGGCTCCTCATAGCAGAATACGATTTCTAACTTGCACTTTTCTACATTCTACATAAAATATATTTTGGGGCACCTGGGTGGCTCAGTCAGTTAAGCGTCCAACTTCACTCAGGTCATGATCTTATAGCTCGTGAGCTCGAGCCCCATGTCGGGTTCTGTGCTGACAGCTCAGAGCCTGGAGCCTGCTCTGGATTCTGTGTCTCTCTCTCTCTGCCCCTTCCCCAGCTTACACTCTGTTTCTCTCAAAAATAAACAGTTAAAAAAATTAAAAAAAAAAGGAATAGATTTTAAAATTACATTATCAGGGGCACCTGGGTGGCTCAGTTGGTTAAGCATCCAACTTTGGCTCAGATCATGATCTTGCAGTTTGTGGGTTTGAGCCCCATGTTGGGCTCTGTGCTGACTGCTCAGAGCCTGGAGCCTGCTTCAGATTCTGTCTCTCTCTCCGCCCCTCCCCCACTCACACTTTCTGTCTCAAAATGAATAAACATGAAAAAAATTTAAAAAAACATAAAATTGCAATATCATTACAATTATATTGCATAATGAAATTTAATATACTAATAATGTAAAAATGAAATAAGAATATATAGTATAAATACTGTGTTCTAATGTCAACTGAAATAATTCTTATCTCTGTGTGTGTATACTGCAACTTAATAGAACTCCAAACTCTCAATCAGGCATGAAGAAAGAATTGAGGCATTCTTGACAGAAAGAGACAGAAAGTTAACTTCCCATACAGTTTATATGAAGGAAATTCTTGAATATTTCCCCCAGTAAAATAAAATAAATTAAATTAAAATAAACCAAAATAAACCAAAAAAAGATATAGAAAATAGTGCATTACTTTGAGAGCATACAGTGGAGACTTCACCAAATGGCAAGCAGCTGGAATGCTAGCAACCAATGCAGGAAAGGAAAGGATCACCAAGGTCTTAGGGAGAGGGCTAAAACAAAAATATGTATTCTATGAACAGTTCCAATAAAATGCTTGAGATATTGAAATAATTTAAAGATATAATAAAGGACTATATGGAAAAAATTGGGAAAGGGACTTAGGAAAACTAAGAGCTCTGTGAGAAAGAAAATATGATTACAGAACTTACATTTGTTCTGCAGTAAGCCTCCCAAACTCATAGTGATTTGATGTTGTTTAATGATTTTTAAGTTCTAGCATCTATGCATGGATTAAGCACAGGAGATTTAATTATGGTTATGCAGGAGACTATATATATTAGCAGCATTGACTATAGAAAAGCATATATAGCAGAATTTAGAAGGTGAATAAGTGGAAGACTGGCAAAGGAAAACAGGTATATTAATATCCTTATCCTACAAAGAATGAAATCAAGAGATACTACCTTGATATAAAGATTTTAGTGTATTATTTAAACACACAAAAAAGAGTCATAAAAAATTGAGGCAAAAAATATTAAAATGTATGCTCATTGGGGAAGCAGGATTAAGAATGAGGAGTGTAGGGCAGGCAGATAAGGGTTACTTTTTTTTTTTTTTTTGGTAAGCCATTCTGTAGTAATGGGTTTATTTAATAATGTTATGGTATACATTGATAAAATGCTATTAATATTTACAATATTAGTATTAGATGGCAGGATTATCACTTCAAGTAATGCATCTCACCATATAAAACGGGATTATCTCCCAGGGTGCCAATTTAAACTATAAAAAGTAGTGAAACAGGGGCACCTGGGTGGCTCAGTGAGTTAATCCTCTGACTTCAGCTCCAGGCGTGATCTCTGGGTTGACAAGTTCGAGCCCTGCATCAGCCTCTGTGCTGATGTGCTTCAGATTCTGTGTTTTCCTCTCTCAAAAATAAACAAACATTAAAAAATTTTTTTAAAAAAGTAGTGAAACAATAATGGTCAAAATGGAGGCTGGAAAACAGGAACATCAGCTGTCAGTAATTTGTGTGACTAAGTGAATAGAAAGAAATAATATAAATGAAATAGGATTTGTTTTAAAAGAAGAAAAATGTCCATGCCTGATAGAACTGTGAGTCCAAAGAAAAAAATGGCTTTCTCATAATGAGAAACAAATTTTATAAAAAGCAATACTTCGAATGATACAGAACAGAGATGTGAAATTTAAAAAAAAGAGAGATTAAAAAAAGTTCAATCAGGCTTTTAGGTTGACTTACAGAGACAAAGAAATTGGGCTGTCCTAGGACTTCCCTTTCTTAACGTTTGGTGAATATATGTGAATATCTACATAGGGTTGAACAAACAAAAATAGTGATTCAAGAAAACAAAAAATAATCTCAGATATTCAAGGGTTCAGAAAGTACCCAACAATGAAATCTGCATTTTCAAAGAAACCCTTAGAGGGAAGATAGGTAGCATGGTGTGAATATTAAAAGCAAGGGTTTGAAACCATTATCTCCTGGTTGAAATGTTGATTCATTTCAGTTCCTGGTTCCATGAGGCTGATCTTATTTCTAGAACTCTTAGCTGTCTGCCTGAAGAAAACTACAAAATAATCACAGAATGAAGCCACAATTTATCTCTAGTTTATATGAAATATTAAGCACAAAATGAGGAATAGCCAGGATGAAGCATGAAAACACATTTACACACACAAACATTTCCAAGAAGACTGTAATAGACAGAGGTCATAATGAAAAAATCTAACACATATGTAACTAGAATCCCAGAAAGAGGGCACAGGAAGAGTGGTAAGACCAATAGTTGAATAAATAACAGCTGTTTAATTTGCTTAGCTTGCAAAAGACATCAAGTCACGGAATCAAGAAGCATTACAAATACCAAACAAGATAAATACCACGAAAAGAACCCTTAGGCTGAGCATAGTTAATATGCCAAAAGCCAAGTGGAAGAGAACTTCATGAGGAGGACAGAAAAACAAGATACATAAAAAAAGAGATAATAAGCCTATTAGATGAGGTCCAAAAGGAATGGGGGAAGGCGGATTGTATCCTCAAAGTAGCTGATAGAAAATAGCTCCCAACCTATAAGTCTGTGCTCAGCAAATACACTCTATAAAAATGATGGTGAAGAGACCTGTTTTTCAAACACTAAAAAATTTGAGAATAAACCACCAGCATGATCCCCGGTGGAAACTTGAAGGTGTAAGAATGAATGCAAAGCAATAGAGGGTAAATTTAAATTATCATAAAAGAATATTAAATATGTAAAATAACAATAATCCTGTTTTTGAAAATTTAAAATGTAGAGAGAATTAAAAATCCATAAGCCATTACTGTTATTGAAATAAAGCTGGTCCTTAGTTCCTGAGTCAATTTTTTCTTTACTTTTATACCTGACGAACAGCTTGTCAGCACCCCCTTTCTGGTGAGAACTGCACTCTAATTTTTCCCTCCCAGGAATCTTAATTCTGTTGAAATTCTCTTTTTCTCAGCCTTTCAGCCACATCTTCTAGATCAGTAGGTTCCCAGAGGGTAAAAGTGGTCTCAAATGCTGCAAACTTTCACCCCCTTGGTTAGTTATCCCAATTCTTCGTTTTATTTTCTAAAATTTGGCCCAGCTTTTCTAGGTGTTTTCTATAGGCAATTTGGTCTAAATTACATAGTCTACTGCTCCCAGAAATGCTATGTACATTTGAAAACTTAATAATTATCCTCTTTATTATTAAAATTTATCTTTTCCAAATTAATAGAGTGTGAAGTAAATATAACATACAATCACCAAGAGATATGAAACTAGAGGAATACAGCAACATACGAATACAACATAAAACAAAGCAGTTGAGGTAGCAAAATAAAAGGCTGTTAGAATGAATAATATAAACTGCAAAGCTAAGAAGAGTAAAGGTGAGCCGATTAAAAACATAAGTCCATCTAAATACTTATAGGAAGTATACGTGAAGTACAATTCACGAAGTTTATATGAAAAAAATGAAAAAAATATAAAACACACATGTAATTAGAAGACAGAAGAATTTGAGGGGTGACTGGGTGGCTCAGTCAGCTAAGCATCTGACTTCAGCTCAGGTCATGATCTCGTGGTTCATGAGCTCAAGCCCCATGTCAGGCTCTGTGCTGACAGCTCAGAGCCTGGAGCCTGCTTTGGATTCTGTGTCTCCTTCTCCCGCTGCCCCTCCCCGGCTTGTGCTTGGTCTCTCAAAAATAAATAAATATTTTAAAAATAAATAAATAAAAGACAGGAGAATTTGAAATATTTTTCCTTTTTAAAAAATATTTTTGGGGCGCCTGGGTGGCTCAGTTGGTTAAGCATCCACCTTCAGCTCAGCTCATGATCTTATGGCTAGTGAGATCAAACCCTGAGTCAGGTTCTGTGCTGTCAGTGCAGGGCCTGGAGCCTGGTTTGGATTCTGAGTCTCTCCCTCTCTCTGCCCCTCCCCTGCTCACATTCTGTCTCTCTCTCTCAAAAATAAATAAACATTAAAAAATTAATATTTTCTTAAAGTAAAATATATGATTAAAAATAAAGCATTAAAGCAATTAAAAATCTGCATGATTAACTGTCAAATCACATAACTGTGCTGAAATATTTAAGGAAAACTGTATAACGGACAAGAAAAAATTGTAACATAAATAAGTGGGAGATTTTAACATGCTTTCCTATTTTAACAAAAAATAAACAGACCAATACAAAAAAGAATGTGAATCGGGTTGTAAATCCTCAGAGTATCAGCATCAGTATCAGTATCAGCATCACTTAGGGAGCTCTGAATGTATAGATGTTGGCCACACCTCCATAGATTTTTTTGCAATTGGTTTGAGGTAGGTTCCAGACAGTGTTGGTCTATATAAAACCTCCCAGGAGATTGCAGTGTGCATCCAGGATTGAGAGCTGATAATGTAGAGAATCTGAATATTATTTTAATAAGGTTAATATCGTAACTATAAAATTCTGTATCCTGTAGAGGATAACTTTTTAAAAGAATACCCACAAATTATTTATAAAAATTGCTCATAAAACCACAAAGAATCTTTAGTAAAATCTATGATGTAAAAAAGGTGTAGTGTATATTGTTAAATAATTTTAACATATATAACATTGGAAATAAAATAAAAAATATGTTTCAACAACTCGACTCAAAGCAAAAATTGAAAGTATTATTTAATACAATGTTTAGAAAAGAGATAAATTATAATTATTAATCATATAATATTGATTAATGATTATAATTATTATGAGCACATATAGAATATATGGCTAACATATATCTCTAACAGAGAAAAAATAATACTAAGTTATTTCATTACTAAATAAGATAGAGAATGGAGAGGAAAGAAAGCATCTGGCTCGTGATTTATTCACTCCATTTAGTGGAGAGACGCACCCAGAGGGGGGAAAAAGGCAATTTATCTGGTTAATCTCTTAAACTAGACCTCTGAGTAAACAGACTAATATTTGCAAGGAGAACCTTATCTATAGAATTCCCCTTAGGAGAATGCCACCAGCTAAAGTGTTACTCAGAGTAAATAAAGACAAAATCTATGGAGATATGTGCATGGCTCACTGGAAAAATGGCTTATAAACTAATATAATTCTCTGGGTATAAAACAGAGATTTTGCCTAATTTAAATGCTCCCCCTGCTATTTGAAGTAATTTGTGAACTCTGTTGAAAGATATCACCTATTTTTAGGACCAGAAAGTGTATGTTTGACATGAGAAGAAAGTGTGTGAGAAATTGTCCTTAATATCTCAGACCTTGGGGTGCCTGGGTGGCTCAGTTGGTTGAGCGTCCGACTTTGGCTCAGGTCATGATCTCACGGCTCATGAGTTCGAGCCCCCAGTCAGGCTCTGTGCTGACACCTCGGAGCCTGGAACCTGCTTCTGATTCTGTGTCTCCCTCTCTCTGCCCCTCCTCCACTCATGCTCTGTCTCTGTCTCTCTCTCTCTCAAAAATAAATAAACATTAAAAAAGTTAAAAAAAAAATCTCAGACCATTGTCTGAGTCCTTTGGAGTCCTATATCCTTAAAATTGCTAGTAAAGCTTAATCCTGAGCAAGATTTTTGATCTGGGTACATCAGATATGACAATCCAATTATTAGTATTAGCTCAGAAAATAAATGAAGAGAAAATAAATGAACTATTATTATTTTCAAGTTAATAGAAATAGAATAATGTATTAAGTTTAAGGAAAGTGAGAAAAGAAAACTAATGTTGAAAATTTCTAATATTTGTGAATAAGAAATAAATATTAGGGGTGCCTGGGTGGCTCAGTTGGTTAAATGTCTGGCTCTTGATTTGGCTCAGGTCATGATCCCAAGATCATGGGATTGAGCTCTGTGTCGGGCTCCATGCTGAGTGTGGAGCTTGCTTAGGATTCTCCATCTCTCTCTCTGTCCCTCTCCCCCTGCCTCTCTCCCCTGCTTGCATGCTCTCTCTCTCTAAAAACATTCATCCATTCATCCATCCATTCATTCATTCATTCTATATTTAAATAAGAAAAAGAAAACAAAAATTAGTTGCACTGATAAATCCAAGAGCTATTCTCTGAGGAAAATTATTAAAGTAATGAGTGATCTACTTACTGACTCAAAGGGATCACTGTGGAATTCTTTTTCTGTGTAGTTCCTTTATCTCCGCCCTTCAGATTTCAGCTGCCTCAGTTTGCCCAAGCTGTGATCTCTCTCTGCTCAACTCAGCTAGTCATGCTCTGCTTGGCTTCTCCATCTCTGCATTAGGATCTAGAAAGTCCCTCCATGCAGTAAGCTGGGCTATCTTGGGACTGGCCTCCTGTGCTTCCTTTTTCTCCCAGCACTAAGTACTTCTGTCCAATGTCCGAAAACAGAGGTTTCATTTGCTTTTCCAATTTCATAGTTGTTTATGATGGGAAGATGGGTCTAGTACCATTTACTTATTCATGGCATGAGAAAGTATATTAAAAGCAAGGATAACAAAGAAGGGAGCAGGAAAAAAAAAGATCTTTTGGAAAAAAAAAGGAAAAAAAGCAAAAAAGAAAAAACCCTCAAATCCAGTAATGAGTAGAAGTATAAAATCACACATTCTAATGCAAATAAAGGAGTAAAAAATGCCCTCAAAAACAAAAAAAAAAATAGGATTTAGAAATTCAACTCAAGGGACACATGCACTCCTATGTTAATAGCAGCATTATTGACAATAGCCAAACTATGGAAGCAGCTCAAGTGGCTATTAATAGATGAATGGACAAAGATGTGATAAACCTATATAATGGGATATTTTTCACCCATAAAAAAGAATGAAATCTTGCCATTTGCATCAACATGGAGAGAGCTAGAGAGTCTAATACAAAGTGACATAAGTCAGTCAGAGAAAGACAAATACCATATGATTTCACTCATGTGGAATTTAAGAAACAAAACAAAGGAAAAAAAGAGACAAACCAAGAAACAGTGTTAACTATAGAAAACAAACTGATGGTTACCAGAAAGGAGCTGGGGGGAGGGATGGGGGGTACGGGGGGTGGGGAGGGGGGGAATTAACGAGTACACTTATGATAAAAATAAAATAAAATGAAAAAATTCAACTGAAAATACATTGCAAAAATTAATAAAAAAGATAATCTACCACTTAGTCTCTTAAAAAAACAGAAAAGAGAATTTGAAAAATAGAGGAAGATATAATAGCTGATATATGAAAAATCTTTTAATTATATATTTTTACAGTTCTGTATTTATTTAAAATGTGGATAAAATTAATTTCTACAAAAATACAAATTTCCAAAATTAACCCAAGAAAGGGTAGAAATACAAAAGTAACAACCTTGGAAGATACTGCAAACATTATAAAATTTTTTTAAAAAACCAGAAAAGCCTATGTTCTTATTCCTTCCGTTTCCTTAACATCATAATCTCAGATTATTTTGTAGACAACTTCATTCAAACCTACAAAAGAACTCCAAATTTTAATCAATAGTTCAAATGAATAGGGAAAAAAATGAAAACTCAAGAACTTATTTTTGCAAAGCTAGTAAATATCCAATCATGGTTGATCAATAGAGTAAAATGACTAAGCTATCCAAAATTCATGAAACAGAATAAATGTAAAGGTTTAGTTGGGAAATTTTACAAAACAACAACAGGGTACTGACTAAAATTCTTAAAGTATATATTAAATCTATAATAAAAAATACTCCATATAAATAATGTTAGAATATACAAACTCATTAATGCATCAAACTTGTGTATCTTGAAAGAGACCTAAAAATACTTGTAGAAATAAATTAAGAGTGACATTTTTTAAACAGAAAAGAACGAATTATTCAAAACTGGTTTGAGACTAGGTAACACAAAATAGGTACAAAAATCTCATCTCACCTCATACTTTACAATAAATTCCTAATGGCTTAAAGATTATATTAAAATGGAGTTTTTGAAGCTCTAGGAGAAACAGAGGAGAATATGTATATAATTTTTCAGGCATCTGATAATCCTCACATATTAGAGACATACCTTGGCTCTCTTGTTTGTAAAACTCGGTTTAGGGATGGCAGTCTTGGAAACTGACAAATATTTACAGAAACTGAGTTAAAAGGATTTCCCTTTGTGAATAAAGCACAGGATGTATTTAGGACTTAGACTTTTCTCAAACCTTATCCTAAAGAGCAAGTTTTCAACCAGAGGGGTACTGATTATTCAAGAAGTGGTGAAAACTACTAAATAGCTTAGTTCTGGGTCAGGTCTCTTTGTATTGCAAGGGTCTTTAACCTAACACACTACCAATGGATATTTCTTTACCTGTCAAGTGCTGATGCCAAGGTCAACTGATGAATAGCATTGGGGTGGGGGGAATGGGTAACACCCAACACCTTAGAAAGTTGCTTTTGGTGAAGTCAGTTTTGATACATGTGCAATTTTTCAATGATCAAAAAGAGAAATGGCAGATGTTCCGTAACTGCTTGAAGCTTTTAGTGTTTCTGGAGGCATGTTTAATGACTTCATCAATTTAAGTGGTGAAATACATTATTAATAAATTTTCAAAAATATTGATATGTACAAGGAATACATAAACAGAGGTTATAGGCAAAATTTAAAATAACCAAATTGGGCTCAAAAAGGGTACATCCCTATAAGTTACCAATACATTTTTTAAAGTAATTTCTTCTAATATTCAAGTAGTTTTCGTGCTATATAAAGTTGCCTTTTCACACATGATATCTTATTATTAAATAATTTCCTATTTGACATTAATCAGTGATAGCTCTTTTTCTTGATAGATACTGTCCAGATTTATACCGCAATTAATGAAACATATACTCTGCTCTCAGTGGCTCTTCAAAGGGGCACACGGTCAATTCATTTTAAAGAAATATTATACAAAATAAAACCACATGTGGATAAGAATTAAATGAGCTTTAGTCTTCTCACATACTGTGTTTATTTAATTAGTGAAGAGAGATACATATTATTATTTTTCATGCTTTAATTATCAGTCTCTTCTTTCTAGGATTAATCCTTAATGAAAAACTTATGAAAGAGATAATTTTGAAATACATGGTGAACTCATTTATTTTGTCTTTGAATACAGATGAGGTCAAAACTCATCCTGTATTCTGGAAATTTTGTTTATCAACATCTTCCTGTGTGTTCCTTGCTGTTCAGGTCTATTGCCTATCAGTAATAAAGTTATTGTGCACTAAACAGACTTAAGGCTTTTTGTTTCCTTAGCTCTGAAAATAAACAGTGATTTTCTTTTTTCTCCTCAAGAAACATGCTTGCCACAAGATAACAGTTTTACAATGTAAGAAATAAAATCATTAATTGCTTCCTACCTCCCGTCTTTGTAACAGGTACAAGGGAAAGAGATATTTGAAAACAAGGCAAAAAGAAAGTCCTCCAATGCAGAGTAAGATCAAGTTCAACTGACTAGGGTGTCTCCCACTTGTTTTCTATAAAAGTATTTTCCCTTCCAAACTTATCAAGAAATGCATCCCCCTAAAAATCTATCTCCTACTTATGTCAGACTCAATGTATTTTTTGCAGTGAGAGATGTTGGAAAAATTGAAAGTCAGAATTAAAAGGAAGGAAGGAGGGAAATTAATATTTTTCCTTTAGGATCATTCATAAAATCTTTGCTTCTTAGCAGAATTATAAAAGAACAGTTTTGTTTCACAGAATAGGAATTCAATATCAACTTATGTTGAATGCCTTAAAAACAACAGAGAGGACAAAACCATCTATCACGTATAACCCGTAATAAAACTTTTAAAGTAATAAGAAGAGCATCTGCTCAGGTAGTCATCTGAATGGGAGCTGAAAAATAAAGAGAAACTTGAACCAATCACTAAATAAATAAGACTAATGCTTGCACATCAACTTTTTAAGTAACCAAATGCCACTTAAACCATGTCTCTGGAAAATTGCTTCAGAATTAAAATCTGTGAATCCAAACAAGCAAGAAAATCAGAAAGCCCGGACCATCTGAAAATGGTATAATTTTAATACTACTACACTATAATAAAAAGTTCCACAAAAGAACCATAAGTAAGGCCCTTCATGACACTCAAGTCATTTTATATCATGCAGTGTGCATTATACTCTCGAAACATTGTTCTTGAGAGTACAGAACCTCAGCTTCTATTGAGGGGAGTTTGGTGATAATTAAAACAATCATTTCTGTCCTTACATTTTGATTTAGCAATCCCACATCTAAGTATTTATACCAAAATATGCTGGAAAATCTATGAAAAGACTCATGCTCAAGTATTTTATTTTGCTATTATTCATAAGAGTGGAAGATTGGAAACAACTCAAATGTGCGTGAAATGGACAATGAACAAATTAATGTACATTAATACAGTGAAACACTATGCAACAGGAATGAAATATACAGAAATGAAGATCTCCATGCACAAGGTGATCTCCATTATATACTGTTAATTGAAAAGAGCAAAGCATAGAATAGCATATGAAATATGCTACCTTTGGTGAAAGAAGCATATTTTTACAAAAATGAGCACTAAGAGCATGAACCAAAAGTTAGTATGGATGTTAACCTATAGAGAATAGGAGGAAACATAGAAGGAATAAGTAAAAAAGTAAGATTGAACAACAACAAACTTGTTACATAGTTTTGCATTCCTAAGTGTTTTAAAACACCTAAAATACTAAAAATTAGGAATTTAGGATCTAAAAATTAAAAACCAAACCGAAGATCTTAATTGTAATAAACCACACAGGGATAAGAATTAAAAAATAATAATTTTAGAATACATTATTTTGACTGTATAGACTTAGTGGAAAATGTTTAAAGGACAAATAGAACTACAAAGAAATCTTGGACTTTAGTCAGTAGTCTAATGCAGAGTAGCAATATTGATATTATAATTTTGAAACTTTATATACATATAGATTAATGCAAATAATTTTTGTTGTTGAGAAACAAAATTCAGCTTAGAAGAAAAGTGATACAATTGTAAAATCCAAATGTTGAACAAAAGTATGACAATATTAAATTTGAATTGGAAATATTAAGTATGAACTCTTGATATTTTTTATTTCTCAAGAATACTTAGGACAGCTAGCTATTGCAATAGCAATGAGCACATATAGTGCCCGGACTGTGGTCTTTAATTACCATGAGAAGCCAGAGACTCTTGGAATAATTCTTGGAATGTTTCCACATCTGGTTGAAAAATGCACAAGGTGAGCTTGAAATATCTAATTGTAACAGAAAACAAGAAAACTATCAAAGAAAAATGGATTCTGTCAAAGGCATGCAGGAACAAACATAGAGGGAATGTCTTGGCCAAGTTTGAGACAATTTGCACATAAAAAGAATGATGAATGCAATTAATTGTAATAGATTGAATATATAAAAATTCATGTGTTCCTAATGTTACTTCAGGGGGCAGGGAAGACAAAATTGAAAACAAAACCACCAAGGACACAGCTGGAAGCAAGTAGGCGATCAGCCCCTTTATCAGAAAATTGACAAAAGTAAAAGTTTAAATATTTATTCTGCCTTTTCATTACCAACTGTATTTCTTAGGAACCAAAAGCCAATGAGGGACTCTGTGTATGTTGGGGTGGGGGGTGGTGGTAGGGTAATGTGGAAAGAATTAAAAGAAAAATTAGAAAATACTAGTTTTCAACTACTCATGAAATAACTGATTCAAATGATCATTATCAACAGATGAAAAAATATGAAAAATTGATAGTGAACCTCATAATATTGGGATCAGTGTACTGCCACCTGAATCCACTGATCAATCTTAGCATTACGCAAAGTGGGGACAACAGATATTTCTTTTCTCTTTATAGGAGACAACATGAATTCATAACATCAGTTTTGAAACATTATTGACAAAAAAAAAAAAAGGAAGCGGATCTAATCTTGATTCTATCATTAACTGCTATGTGTAGGAAATTTAAAGAACAGAAACAAATTAAACCACAATGAAGTTAATGGACAAATCTAAATAGCAGACACTCAAATAGGGAAACTGATTCAGCTTCTGTGAAGAGACAGTAACATGGCTAGTGGGAGAAGGGAAGAGGCAGGAACCAGCTTTTGATTATGACACGTGAACACTATTTTCATCTTGATTGGAACCAACAAAATTTCCTATTAAAAAAAACAATTATGGAAATATAAGCATGAATTACACATTAATATTAAGAAATTAAGACTTTTTTTATGTTCAACAATGGCATTGTGATTATGAAAGAAAATGTCCTCATGGATGCATACTGAAGAATTTATGGGAGAAATGTCATGAAGTCTGTACTTTTAAATACTCTAGCAAAGAATGAAAGAAAAAAGACAAATGAAGCAAATATGGGAAAATCTTGATAATTGTTGAATCTGAGTGATGGATACATAGGAATTAGTTGTACTAATCTATCTTTGTGTTTGTTTTTAAGATTTCATAACAATTTAAGTTGCAAAAACATTAAAAATCAATGCAACTAATTCATTTTTAAAATGTTGCCATTGATTGGGTATGGTTAGATAAATTAATGAAAGATCTGGAAAATAGTGATGCTCATATTTTGGGCTCAGTTACTGTGCCATTCTTTGTTCCAGGTGAAGTGAAAGCAAAAATGTAGATCTCATTTAGTAAGCATATACATGGAAGTCTGTGTTCAAAATTTCTCACAAGACAGAGACTGTCAGAATTTCAAGCAAATTGGTTCATCTTATACATTAAATACTAATATGGACAAATAAATATGCAAAAAAATGGACTACCCAAAGAATCACATGATAGAGGTAAAAAAATTTTTAAGTTTTATTTTTGAAAAACTTTCTGCCTTTCTGATTAGTAATTAATGTACCAACATAGAAAAACTGAATGTTATCCCAGTATTACCTTCAAGAAAAGAATCATGAATTTAAAGCTATAACAACTTAAAAAAAAACACTTATTGGGTGTCTACACTGTCTCAGGGACTGTTATCAGCATAGGAAATACATAGATAAGTATTTTGTGGTGTCTACACCAGAGAAGCTAGTAATTTGATGGGGAGCATAGAGATCTGAGCATTTAAGATGTACAAACTGAGTCTGGACTAATGAAGAATAGATGGACAACTTAAAGAGACCTGGTGAGTGTATTCCCAGGAGGAAAAAATGTGTGAATAAAGAAATGCATAAAGTGAAGCTCCAAATAGGAATTTATGAAGTTATAGGAAAAGGTCAGTGTGGCCAGAGCCATAAGGCAAGTGTCAAGTGGATTTTACTTTGAAAGGAAAGACAGCATCAAATGATTAGAAAAGAAATGTGAGTTTGTGAAATAATGTGATCACAGATAATGATACCAAACAACCTAAATTCATTGACCAAAAAGAACAAAAAGGCAAAACACACATGAGTTAGGTACATAGTAATACATTATTGAAGAAAATAAAACCATGTTAAAGTCAAATGGCTTTTTACAATTTTTTCTATTAAATTCCAAACATTACATAAGTTTATTGGTTTGTGTATTCAGAATACATACTTTGTGTAATAAAATATGGAACTTAGATACTCAGAAAAAGTATGCCACTGCCTAAATAGTCACATGATGGCTGGGGTGGAGGTGTTTTGTACTTTTAGTACTTCCTGATCAACCACCTAAGTACTAAACTCCCTATTTTGAAAATCATGTTTGTAGATGTGTTTATAAAAATGAATGAGTAGGTATTGTACTTCATTGTTTTTGAAATTTTTGCGTGTTGTATAACCTTTGAGCACATTTAAGAAACCATCATATTTTAATGAAATTCTAGGGTGTATAAATTTTACAAAGTTAAAAATCCTATCATCCTATAAATGTCTAACCTTTCTCACACATTTAAGATAAGTTTATCTTTGCATAAAATAGATTTTCTTAAGTTGTTTCCACCTCCACTAATAATTAATTGGACATTTCCTCAATTTTGCAACTGTGGGCTACTTAAGACTGTACATTTCTATACTCACATAAAAAGCTTAGGACATAAGAGTTGTCACAGCACTGAAAATAGTTATTAAATCTCAGAAGGCAATGTTCCAGAAGTTGGTTTTCTAACCAAAGCTGACATACAAAAATATTAACTGATATGATAACACTATCAATTTCTTCAAAATACCAGTATGGGATTTTTAACATGGAAGCATAGTTAGGAAAAAGGTAGAAAATCAAGAAGCAAGAAATTAGGTATTTTTTACAGCATGAAAAACATTTTTAAGTAAGGATCTCATAAGGTATATTTTTATTATATTTAATCTTTTATCCATTTCATATTATTGATTGTAACCTTTTAAAGATGACAAATTCACACTGAGTATAAATTTCTCAAATTCTAGTCCTATTCACAGAAGGCATTCAAGCAATGGATTACCTGGTCTAAGTCTCAATAAGTTAACTATAAAATCATATTGATAACTAATGTTTTCTACTTAACTCAAATATTCTTAACATTCAGTCCACAAAGAGTACAGTAGTTGAACATGTATTCCTTTGTTTTTTTTTTAATTTTTAAAATGTTTTTATTTATTTTTGAGACAGAGAGAGACAGAGCATGAGCAGGGGAGGGGCAGAAAGAGAGGGAGACACAGAATCCAAAGCAGGCTCCAGCCTCTGAGCTGTCAGCACAGAGCCTGACGCAGGGCTTGAACCCATGGACTCGGAGATCATGACCTGAGCTGAAGTCGGACGCTTAACTGACTGAGCCACCCAGGCACCCCAAACATGTATTCCTTTGAATGAAAGGATTTAGCAGGTATATTTAGCAGCCTTAATATAGAAAGAATAGCTATACATTAAAAAAAAAAAAACGAAACTCATTGGGTTGGTTGGCATCAACAACTGAGAAGAACATTATTGTAAAAGATGAAGTTAATGGCTTAGAGGAATTCAGTTGAGGGAGAAGATGGAGAAGCAAATTAACATGTAATAAAATTAAGACACTCAGGATCAAATGAATTTTGTTGTTTTTATTTTATCTTTGCTATGACTATATAGGCTTGCTTTCAACATTTTACACAGAATTGTCAGTAAAAGTTTTAGTGCTTTAATATAAAAAGCCTGTGGTCTAAGATAAACCATATATTGGTGATAAAATAGTGAGCGAATTTCCAAATGAACCTAATGTTAACTATGAGATAATATGTTTTGCTGCATGCAAAGGCATTTACAAGTTTAATATATTTGTTGTTGGATGTCAATCTTGTGAAATCGATCATTGTAAATTATCTCACAAATGTACCTGCAATTCAATGGCAAGCCTCAAATGCAAAACTAGCAAGTTTTATTCAACAAAAGTAACAAAGAAATTTATCTTATCATTGCTCAGGAAGGATTCTCAAAGAATATTTAAGGATGTCCAGCTATGATAACCAATACTCATTACACTGAGCTTCCAGTGCCTCTATACAGTGCCAAGTGGACTCAATAAAGACTACTTACTTTTTTTAATATTTTATCTTGAGAAATACACAGAGAGTGAGCGAGGGGGTGAGGCAGAGAGAGAGAGAGGAAAAAAGAGAATCCCAAGCAGGCTCCACACTGTCAGCACAGAGTCTGATGCGAGGTTCAATCCCACAAAACTGTGAGATCATGACGTCAGCCAAAATCAGGAGTCAGATGGTTAACTGACTGAGCCATCCAGGTGCCGCAATAAAGACTAGTTATTAAAAAGATTTTTAAAAACTTGCTAGATGCTGCTCTTGCTTATTGTAAAACGGTTTCTTCAGTCTGACAATTCACAGTTCTCTTCAATGTAAGTTTCTGGAACATCACTACATCCTGACAGAGAGGAACAATTTTCATACTCTCATGAAAATAAGAAAAAGGAGTTCTATTTCTAGTTTTCATCTGTAGACTTCCAGTAGCAACAAATCTTTTAATGGTGAATAAAGAGTACAAGGATATTCATGGTACCTTGAAATGATACATGTATGGTTCTTTGATTTCTGGGGAATTTAAGCTAAAAATTTCCTCAGAAAAGAGGAAAACGGCCTCCCCTGAAAATGGAATGACTCCCTTCCTTCCCCTCCACCCCAGGCTTCAATGTCTATTCATTTTGCCTACTTATCAAACATCTCAAAGGCCTCATCAATATTCTTCAACAACATTCCTGAAGGAAGCCACTTCTGTTATGAAAATAGAAATTTCTTGGTGAGAGGAATCCTTTCACAGTGTATACAAATATCAAATATCTTGATATACACTTTAAATACCTTACAATGTTATTAATACCTCACTAATTCCAGACTTTTGGGGAAGATGATGGAGGAGGACACTATCTCTTCCCACAGATATAACTGGATAATGCCCACACCAGTGTAAATAACTCAGAAAACCATCCAAAGACCGGTAGAACAGACTCTCCACAGCAAATTGTAAAGCAGAGGCCACGTCAAAGTGGGTAGGAAGGGCAGAGACTTGGTCAGTAGCTAGATGGACCAGCAGGACTATCTGTAGGAGGTAGGAACTTCATAGTGGCGAGAGAGGAAAGAAACAGACCTGCACCGGAAGATAAATCTCCATAACATTTGGCTTTAAAAACCAGAAGGACCCAACAATCAGTGTGGCTTAATACCTATATGTGGGGAATAAGCTTAGAAATTCCCTGGGCTTACACCAATGGGTTAACAAGGCATAAAAAATTACAAAGCCATAGGATGCCCACACCCAAGTTTGGGTAAACAAGATTAGGCAAATAAGTATAGAGAAGATGGGGCAGAAGGCCCAGTATAGAGAGAGTGGGGCAAAGGCCCCAATATAGAACATAGGGATATGAAATAAACAAGATTAGGTATTCAGGGTGGAAGCATCCCCCAATTTAGTACTATAGCAGAATACTGCTTTTATGGAAGGAAGGACCAAGTTAGGTAAACAGGTAAATAGGGCTATAAGACCACTGTGCTGTGGGTGAAGCTGCCCAGAGTGGAGATGATTAACAAAAGAAAGGTGCCCTGTTAACCCTGAGGTCATGTGTCCTATCTGTCTCATCACTTAGGCTAGCTAAGATAAACAGATGTGGTGGCCTCATGTCTACCATAAACAACATCCCCCCCCCACCCCCAACCTGCTGCCTGGCTCCAGGATTTTGTTTTTTATTAACCCAAACCCCTAACCCCAAATATCTTCAAGACCCCCTTTCCCTCATGTCCGTGAGTTAATGTTCACAGATTTATTGTCTCTTTGTGCACATCCACCACCATGTTTGTAAGCCTTCTGATGCTAATAAAAATGGGGCAAGGACACTTATTTGGAACTCTTGTCTTTTCCCAGACATTAGCCATCTCGCACATTTTAATTGTGCATCCGCTTTCTTGCTAGACAAGAAAGAACTTTAGACTTAGAGTCTATGACACCTATAACTTTAAAAATTAGCAGACCTGGCTCTGGAAGAGCCAGAGAAAGTCAGGAAAATGAGTCTCTGCCCTTAAAGAGAGAGTACAACGGTCTCACTGACATACACCATAAAAGTAGCAGTTTGAAAAATACCTGGGCTATACAGGAAGGTTTGTTTACTAATCTAGATCTTGTGCTGGAGGGGCAGGGGTCCTTGGGAGACTTCTCCAAGAATGAAAGAGCTGGCAGGGCCATTTCTCTTCCCTGCCCCTGAGCCTAGATACATGGACACCTGTGGGAGCCAGCACAGCTCCAACATTTGCTACCTAAATTGTTAATACCATGCCCTGCCCCTGTGTTTTCCTGTGGACATGACCCCCCCCCCCAGCCAGACTTTGGCTCTAGGTCCCCTCCAACAACAGACGCGTACAAACCTTGCTAACACTGCCAGCATCTCCCCAGGTTCTCCTGGGGATCTAACCCTTTCAATATACTCTTGGATAGAGCCTATCCAAAGTGGTACCATAACCAGGCAGGGCACAAGCAGGTGCAATAGGAACCAGCACCACTCCCAAATGACTCTTGCCCCAGGGAGAGTGTTAGATAACCACATGTACCAGTCCTACTGCAGCCCCAGCAGTGTGGTGGTGGCAGACATAGGGTATGACTGCAGGGCTCAACCACCAAAGCTTCTCAGGACAACACAGGGCAAGTGTTCAATGGTTTGTTGCTACCACATCTCTGGCAAATGCCTGGTCTGATTCACTTCGAGCCCAACATGGCCCCAGACTGGCCCACTAACAACACAGAGACTAAACTCTGGCCACAACAGGAAAAGGGAACCATTGCAGACAACTGGAATGAAGGCAAACATGGCTCAGCCATAACAGTAGAGCGTGTGCAACATACATAGGATATACCCTTGAAGAACTAGGTTCTGGTGAATATGGGACATTTAATTTCAGGGCACCACAGGAACTCTTCTTCAAAAGGCCACTATTTTCAATACCAGAAGACATAGCTGACTTTCCTAACACATAGAAACATACCCAGAGGGTTAGACAAAATTAAGGAGACAGAGGAATATGTCCCAAATTAAAGAACAGGACAAAATCACAGCAAGAGACCTAAGTAAAAACAGAGGTAAGTAATATACCTGATAGAGAATTTAAAGTAGTGATTACAAAGATATACCCAGACCTGAAAAAAGAGTGAAGGACATGAGTGAGACCCTTAACAAAGAGATAGAAAATATTAAAAAGAATTAGAGATGAAGACACAATAATTAAAATTAAAAATACACTAAATGGAAAAAATAGTAGACTATAGTAGAGGAAGCAGAAGAATGTATTAGTGATCTAGAGGACAAAGTAATGGAAAGCAGTCAAGCTTACCAACAGAAAAAAGTAATAGTAAATGAAAATAGACTTAGGGAACTCAACAACAACACCAAGTGTAAAAACATTGGTATTATATGGATCCCAGAAGGAGAAGAGAGAGAAAAAGGGACAGAAAATTTGTCTGAAGAAACAACAGCTAGAAACCTCCTAGAAACAGTAATCTAGATCCAGGAGGCACAGAGAGCCCCCAAGAAAATCAAGCCAAGGAGATCCACACCAAGACACATAGCAATTAAAATAGCAGAAAGTAGTGATAAAGAAAAAAAATTAAATCAGTGGGATATAAGACAACAGTTACATACAGATTCCCCTAAGGCTATCAGCTCATTTTTCAGCAGGAACTTTGCCACCAAAAGGGAGTGGCATGATATATTCAAAGTGCTGAAAGAAAAAAAAAAAAAACCTGCAGACACAAATACTCTATCCAGTAAAGCTATTATTCACAATAGAAGGAGAGATAAAGAGTTTCTCAGGCAAACAAAAATTAAAGGAATTCATGATCACAAAACCAGCCCTACAGGAAATGTCAAAGGGGATCTTTGAGTGGAAAGAAATAACATAAGATGAAGTAAAAATAGGAGGAAGCATAAAAACAGTAATATTAAGTATGTCTATAAAAATCAGTCAAAAAGATTCACAGAATAAAAGGATGTAACTTATGACATCATCTACCTAAAACATGGGGGCAGGGAGAGGAAGGAGCAAAGAATGGGTTCAAACTTAAGCAATCATCAACTTAATATAGACTGCTACATGTACAAGATGCTATATAGAAACCTAATAGTAACCACAAATAAAAAACCAGTAACAGATATACAAAAAATAAGGAGGAAGGAATTCAAGGATATCATTAAACAAAATTAGCAAATCGTGGGACAAGAGAGCAAGAGAATAGAGGAACAGAGAACTACAGAAGCAACTATAAACAAGTAACAAAATGGCAATAGGAACATACCTATCAATAATTACTTTGATTGTAAATGGACTAAATTCCACAATTAAAAGACCCCAAGGTGACCAAATGAATAAAAAAGCAAGACCCATTTATATGCTGCCTACAAGAAAGTCATTTCAGACCTAAAGACACATGTAGATTGAAAGCAAAAGGATAGAAAAGCATTTATCACAAAAATGGAAAGTGAAAAGAAAACTGAGGTGGCAATACTTTTATCAGACAAAATAGACTTTAAAACAAAAACTGTAACAAGAGACAAAGAAGGACACTATATAATCATAAAGGTAACAATCCAGCAAGAAAATCTAACAATTTTAACTAGGCACCCAATATGAGAGCTCACAAATACATAAAGCATCTATTAACAAACATAAAGGAAGTAATCAATAGTAATAACAAAAATAGTAGGGGACACTTATCTCAATAGATACATCATCAAAACAAAAATCAACAAGGTAACAGTAGCTTTAAATGACACATTGGACCAGAAGGATCCATCAGATATATTCAGAACATTCCATCCTAAAACAGTACAATACGCATTTTTTTTCAAGTGCACACAGAAGAGTCTCCAGAATAAATCACATATTAGGCCACAAAATAAGTATCAACAAATTCAAAAAGATTGAAGTCATATTGTGCATCATTTCTAACACACTATGAAACTAGAAATCAATCACAAGAAAATAACACAAATACATGGAGGTTAAATAACATGGTATTAAGCAATGAATGGTCAACAAAGAAATCAAAGAGAAAATAAAAAAAATACATGGAAATAAATGAAAATTAAAACACAACAGTCCAAAATCTTTGGGATCCAGGAAAAGTGGTTCTAAGATGGAAATTTGTAGCAATACAGGCCTGCCTTAAGGAATAAGAAAAATCTCAAATAAAACATCTAACCTTACACCTAAAGGAGTTGGAAAAAGAAGAAGAAAAAAAAAAACAGTGAAAGGAATGAAATAACAAAGATTAGAGCAGAAACAAAGTAGAAACAACAACAAAAACAAAACAAAACAAACACAACAGAAATGACCAGTGAAACCAGGAGCTCATTCTTTAAATACACCAACAAAATTGATAAACCTTTATCCAGACTCACTCCCTCCCCCGTAAAGGGAGAGAGAGAGAGAGAGAGAGAGAGAGAGAGAGAGAGAGGACTCAAACAAAATCAGTAATAAAAGAGGAAAAATAACAAGCGACACCAACAGAAATACAAAGGATTACAAGAAGAAATGGATAAATTGCTAGAAACACATAACTTCCCAAAACCAAATCAGGAAGAAATAGAAAATTTGAACAGACCAAATCCTGGCAAGGAAATTGAATCAACAAACAAAAAATTCCCAACAGAAAGTCTAGGACCAATAGCTTCAGAAGTGAACTCTATGAAACATTTAAAGAAGAGTTAATGCCTATTCTCAAACTATTCCAATAAATAGAAGAGGAAGGAATGCTTCCAAATTCATTCTATGAGGCTAGTATTACCCTGATAACAAAATCAGGTAAAGATACTACAGAAAAAGAGAACTACATACAGGTCACTATCTCTGAGGTACACAGATATAAAAATTCCTAACAAAATATTAGAAAACTGAATCCATTAATACATTAAAAAATCATTCACCATGACCAAATGGAATTTACTGCTGGAATGCAAAGGTGGTTCAATATTCACAGATCAATCAATGTGATCACATCAATGAGAGAAAGGATAAAAACCATAGAATCATTTCAATAGATGCAGAAAAAGCATTTTACACAGTGCAATGTCCATTTGTGATAAAAAACCCTCAACAAACAAAAAAGGTTTAGAGGGAACATACCTCAACATAATGAAGACCAAAGATGAAAAACCCAAAGTGAACATCATACTCAATGGGAAAAACTGAGTTTTCTCCCTAAGGTCAAGAAGAAGACAAGGATGTCCACTCTCACCACTTTTATTCAACATAGTACTGAAATTCCTCGCCACAGCAATCAGACAAGAAAAAATAAAAAATCATGTAAATTGGTAAGGAAGAAGAAAAACTTACTATTTGCAAATGACATGAGACTATATACAGAAAATACTCAAGAATTCAAGAAAATACTAGAACTGATATATGAATTCAGTGAATTCAGTAAGTTCACAGGATACATACAGAAATCATTGCATTTCTGTACATTAATAATGAAATAGTGGAAAGAGATATTAAGAAAACAATCCCATTTACAACTGCACCAAAAACAATAAAACACTTAGGAATAAATTTAACCAAAGAGGTGAAAGACCTATACTCTAAAAACCATAATACATTGATGAAATAAACTGAATATGACACAAATGGAAAGACATATCATAATTATGAGTGGAAGAACAAATATTGTTAAAATGTTCATCCTACCCAAAGCAGTCTACAGCTTTAATGCAATGCCTATTAAAATATCAACAACATTTTTCCATAAAACTAGAATAATCCTAAAATTGGTATAGAACCAAAAAAGACTCAAAATAACCCAAGAAGAACAAATCAGAAGACATCACAATCCCAGATTTCAAGATATGCTACAAAGTTTTAGTAATCAAAACAGTATGGCACTGGCATTAAAACACATACATTAATGGAACAGAATAGAGAGCCCAGAAATAAACCCATAATTTATATGGTGAGTTAATCTTTGACAAAGGAGGCCAGAGTATGCAATGGGAGAAAGGCAATCTCTTCAACAAATGGTGCTGGGAAAACTGGACAGCTACATGCAAAAAAAAAAAAAAAAAAAAAAAAGAAGAAGAAGATGAAGGAGGAGGAGGAGGAGGAGGAGGAGGGGAAGGAGAAGAAGAAGAAGAAAAGAAAAAAGAAAATGGACCATATTCTTACACAGTACACAAAAATAAACTCAAAATGGATTAAGGACTTAAATGTGAGACCTGAAATAATAAAAACCTCTGAAGAGAGCACAAAGAGTCAATTTCTCTGACATGGGTATAGCAATATTTTTCTAGATATGTTTCCTGAAGAAAGGGAAACAAAAGCATAAATAAACTATTGGGACTACATCAAAATAAAAATCTTTTCATACCAAAGAAAACAATCCACAAAACTAAAAGACAGCCTACTGTAATAGTAAATGACTTAGCCAATAAAGAGTTAATATCCAAAATATATGAAGCATTTATACAACTCACCACCAAAAAAGGAAATAATCCAATTAAAAAATGGGCAGAAGACATGAACAGACATTTCTCCTAAGACCTCCAGAAAGCCAACCGACACATGAAAAGATGTTCAATATCACTCATCATGAGGGAAATGCAAACCAAGACTAAAATGAAGTAGCACCTCACACCTGTCAGAATGGCTAAAATGAAAAACACAAGAAACAAGTGTTGGAGAAGATGTGGACAAAAATCAACTTTTGTGTATTGCTGTAAACTGGTGTAGCCACTGTGGAAAACAGTGTAGATGTTCTTCAAAAAAGTAAAAGTAGAATTACCATATGATCTACTAATTCCATTATTAGGTATGTACCTAAAGAATACAAAAACACTAACTAAAAAAGATATAAGTACTGTATGTTTATCGAAATATTATTTATAATAGCTACATTATGAAAGCAGCCCAGGTGACCATCAATAGATGAATGGATAAAGAAGAAGTGGTAAAGATATACAATATTACTCAGCCATAAAAAAGAATGAAATCTTATCATTTGCAACAACATGGGAGGAGCCACAGAGAATAATGCTAAGCAAAATAAATCTGTTAGAGAAAGACATACCATGTGATTTCACTTGTTTGTGGACTTTAAGAAACAAAAGAAATGAACAAGGGAAAAAAAAAAAAAAGACAAACCACAAAACAGACTCTTAACTATAGAGAACAAACTGATGGTTACCAGAGGGGAGGTGGATGGGAGATGGGTGAAATAGGTGAAGGAGATTAAGAGTACATTTATCATGAGGAGCACTGAGTAATGTATGTAAGCACTGAATCAGTATATTGTGCACTTGAAAATAATATAACATTGTATGTTAACTATACTGGAACTTAAAAAAATACCTCAATCAACCTGGGAAAATTAAAAATTATATTTGGTTTTTAAAAATACATATAAACATAAGATTTTCTTTCTCCCACAAAAACATAAAATATATGTGTGTGTGGATACGTATGTATAATTCTGTATATATCTTATTAGTGTAGCAAATATTACCTTTCAATTCATTGTCTTTTGTACTTTCCCTTAAAATTTAAGCTGATTTCAACAGAAGATATATTTCAGATTTGGAATGAGTATTGAACTCTACTACTACTGTGAGTTCTTTCACCTACGTTCCACTTGAAAAGCAGCCTTGGCAAAAGCATGCATATTCATACAATGACTTAGTCTAGGTGTGTGTGTGTGTGTGTGTGTGTGTGTGTGTGTGTGCGCGCGCGCACGTGTGTGCGCGTGTTTGTAGTTAGACTTAAACTTTCTATTTTCCTAATGTGTAAATCTCAAAAAGTAAGGGAAATAATAAATATGACTCTCCCTTGGTATGCTTGGTAATGTAAATATTAAAAAATAATTATAGTAACACAGTAATGAAAGACATCTTCTTCGATCAACATGGTGACATACTCTGTCTGGGTGTTCGACACTGTTCATTTCTCCATGTGGCTTCCATTGGGAACTGGTGCCCCTGGAAGTCAGTAAGAGTCTTCTCTGGCTGAGATCATGTTCCTCTGACATTACAAATGGTCATCTAAAATGGCTGTGTGTTGGGCTGGCCAGGTGACTCTTGGTATGCAACCTCTTTTAGCCTATTACAAGCTAATTTTAACTAATGGGCTTTCATATCAATCTGCCCTTCTAGGCTGCCTTCTCTTCCCACCCTCCTGCACACCTCGCACCCTGAATTCGTCATCAAAGCCAAATAGTTAAAAAGATTATGATACTACTTGAAACTACTTACATTTTAATTTTGTATAAAACTTTTATGGACAACCTAACAGCCCAACTTGGCTCCTGACAGTATCATAATAATGTACAATATAGCTAAAAAGGAATTCCATTTTTTTTCTAATTGGCCTTCATAGGAAAATGAGGTAAGGCTTTCAACCCACAATATTATTCAGTGATGATAGTATGCATTCTCTAAATTTATTACTCTTGGTTGATCTATAGTTTTAAACATAAAATAAATGTTAGAATCTGAATTCAAAAAGCAGTAAATAAAACTGTCTTTATCAACTGTGGCTATAAAGAAAATTCCATTTTCATAATTCACTAACATTGACTATATATCAAATTTATTTTGATCAAAAGTTTAACAAATAAAGTGAGAGAAACATGTCTAACTAAAATAGCATTCAGTACACTAAGTTCAGGACCATGTGGGGGCAAGTAATCACATATTTTTGGTTAATTACTTCACACGTATTCCTGTTTTTAACACTTCTGCAGCCAATTAGACAATACTACTAAATGTGTTATGAAAGTTATGTCAAAGATCACATGTTCCATTTAGTTTTTGCACTACTGAAATGTTTTTTAAAGATAAGCAAATGTAGTAAGAGTAAAATCAGATGCAGAAAAGCAAATTTTTAATTTGACCAATGCCTTCACCCTTTTTTGAAATTATTATTTCAACAATTAGAGATACTTCCTATCATATAGTCCAACATTTTCTCAACCTTCACATACTTTAAATTACTGCATCCTCTTACAAAATTGTCTTTTTTCCCTCTTGAGGCTTTTAGTACGCTCCCTTAATAATGATGATGATGCGACAATAGTAATAACAAAAACTATAAAGAATATTTATTGAGCATTCGCTATGTATAATGCATTGTGTTAGGAGCTTACACAAATTGTCTTTTGTAAAATCTTTACATCCCTATAGAATTATAATTAACCCCATTCTACACATGAAGAAACAGATCCAGCAGTTAAGTAACCTGACAAATGTAGGTTTATGAATTCATACAGAGACACCTGGCTTTAGTGCCACACACCTAGCATTTTAAAACAAGTCAGGTATTATTCCTGCTCAGAACCTTTTACCAGTTTCTCATCATGCTTAGAAAATCCAGGCTCTTGCCATGTCCTACAAGCTTTATGATCTCAACAAAATAAGCTTTATGTGTTATGATCTTAAGCCTTGTTTCCGACTGTACCTCCTCCAATCTCTCAATCACTCTCGTGCAAGCTACACTGGTTTCCTTGATTCTACCAACATGTGAAGCATACTCTGACCTCCGGACCTTTGTATTGCTGTTACTTTTGTCTGAAACATTTGCCCTCATAAATTTGCTTGGCTCACTTCCTTACCTCATTCAAGTCTCTATTGAAATGACATACAGAGAGGAATTCCCTCAATACCCCAACTAAAATGCTACTTCACTCCTACTCTTTACCTTTAGTTTTCTTTTTTGGACTTCCTCTCTGTCATCATGCTACATGACAGTATATATATTGTTTTTCTTTCCCACAACAGTGGACGCTCCAAGAAGACAGAGACTTTGTTCTGTTCGCTGCTGTATCTTTGACACCTGGTGTAGTACATGGCACATGGTGGGTTGTCAACTAACTGTGGAAGGAAGCAAGCGAGCAAGCAAGCAGGAAGAGAGGAAATAAGTTAGGGATCACAAGCAGGATATAACTTTGTACCCAACTCAAAGCAATGAATCAAATTCCTCACAAAATAAAGCACGCGCGTACACACACGCGCACACACACACAATCAAGAAACCAAAAACAGCAACAAAAACCATGACTGTAATCTTAAGAAAAAAAAAACAATCCAAGGAAGAAACTTTCTCAAAGCACATGATTATTGCTTATTATTATGTATACATTCATAACACCACATCTGGGTTAAAGTAAAAAAATATGAGATTTATAGTTATTTAATTTCATAAACCTAAGAAATTGTTGTCTGGGAATTGTTAATTTAATTGTCTTTTGAAATTGATTGTAATTCTACTCTAAGGTTGCATATATATGATGCTAGATGTTTACTTGGAAACCATAATACTTAATCACTATCCAGAGGTTTTCAAAGAAATGCCCCAGATGGTAGACAGTGTGTCTGAAAGATCCAGTTTGGGAAATTTCAGAATTTTTATTAAGCTAAAACTTCTATCCAATGCATAAAAACAAGTAAGAATGAATAGTATTCTGTTTTCATTTTTCCACCTGATCTTGCTTCTTTCTAGCTGGCACCACCCTAAATCAACCTTCTCATGTTCCATTTGTAATATTGTGATAAATATTCTCTCAACCATTCACACTATCATCTCTAATCAACTCTTCAAACTAGCTCCAAATGGAAGATACACTCTCTTTCTAAATCCTCAGACTTTCCATTGTGTACAGCATAAATTACAAATTATTTAAAATTATTTAAACCAACTTTAAAGGCTCTAAAAATTGGATATTACCATGCCTATAAAATGTTATCTCTCAGAATCTCCCCAAAGAAGAAGCAGATGTATTCATTGTTCCATATAACCTGAACTTAACTCTTAGGTTAGGTTAAAGTATGCTGCCCCCTAAACCTCAATACCTTATCATGGAGCAGCTGTGTCTATATTCCACCATATCTTTCTTCTGAAACCAAGGTTTCTAGAACTGTCCTAAACATTTCAGGGTGGGTCTGCATAGGTCACAGGGTCAAGCCTGCTGACAATAAGAAGTGGAAGTATCCCAGTGAGAGGCAGTGAATAATTTGAACAAGAATACAGTGTAGCATAAAGAGAAAGTCATTGTTACTTTTCTAAAGAGATAAAACAAATTACTCAAAAGACATAAAATTCTCAGGTGTATTGTTCCTGAGACACAGCCCTTTTAAGACAAGAAACAAATTCCCATCTTCTTGGCGATTTCTATAGTTCCCTGACTTTTCTTCCTACCTACCCTGTAACACCTAACACTGTGTTTTCCACATAGCATGTACTGAAAACCTGTGTCTAAACTGGAGTGACTTTACCTATTAGCTTGTGGTAAGATACTGTGTTTGAAAAGTATATTCTTGGTGAGTTAATTTTTTCCTTCCTTCCTTCCTTCCTTCCTTCCTTCCTTCCTTCCTTCCTTCCCTTCCCTTCCCTTCCCTTCCCTTCCTTCTCTCCTTCCTTCTTCCTTTCCTTTCCTTTCCACCGTATCATTTTTCCCCAAAATGAAAATTACCTTTAGAAGTCAATAAGAAAAAAAAAAGACACACATCATAAATGAAAACAAATGGCCACGGAGTTCACTGAAAATAAACACAGAATGCTAATAAACATGAAAATATGCTCAACTACTATTTTAAACAAATTCAAAACAAATTGGGAAAGTTTCTACCTTTAAAGTTATCAAAAATATAAAAATTTTATAAGGCCAGTATTAGGCAGGACACAGGTATGTGTGCACTATTGAAGGCAATATAAATTGCTGTAACCATTTTAGAAGTATCTTGGCAATATCTATCAAATATTTTAACAGATATATATTTAACTCAGGGCTCCATAGCTAGTAAGGTGACTGTGCAATGTGGTTGGCAAGTGATCCCAAAACAAATAAACATAATGTTTATGTTAGCACAGTTTATAGATATAAAAAACCAGGACTACCTAAATGTCCATAATGGGTAAAAATTAGAAACAACCTAAATGACCATCAATAGGGATATACCATACAATAACAAAGTGTGCATTTAAAAAATACCCATTACCTCCCTATGCACATGTATTTAAAGATTTCTAGGATACAATGAAGTGAAAAAACAATCCATACACAAACATAGACATATATAATGGAATATACATAAAATTATTTGCTGGCTTTATATATATGAGAAGTTGTGACACCAGGGGTTACCTTTGGAGACAGGTGATGGTACAACATTTTTACATGTTATTTGTACATTTCTGTTGCTTAAACTTTTGATTTAAAATTTTTTTACTGTTTATTATTGAGAGACAGAGAAAGAGCATTAGCATGGGAGGGGCAGAGAGAAGGGGAGACAGAATCTGAAGCAGGCTTCAGGCTCTGAGCTGTCAGCACAGAACCCGATGCGGGGCTCGAACTCACAAACCACAAGATCATGATCTGTGCCGAACTCAGACGCTTAACTGACTGAGCCACCCAGGTGCTCCTGTTGTTTAAACTTTTAAAGAACTAGTTTGATTTAAAAATATGTCACCAGACAGAAGGGAGGTGGATGAGGGGATAGGGATTAAGCACTGCACTTGTGATGAGCACTGGGTGTTGTATGTAAGTGATGAATCACAAAATTCTACACCTGAAATTAATATTACCCTTAACTAATGGGAATTTAAATAAAAACTTGGAAAAAATAAAAATAAATAAGTAAATATCAACAGATATTATTGGTGTGTAGAATTTATAGGCCATTATCACATCTTTTTTTACTGTTGTTAAGTCTTTAAAAAGTTAGTGTTATAAATATAGAAATAGATTTATTGTTTTGTTTGTTTGTAAATATATCCTTATAAAAATAAACCAGGCAACAGAGAAAAAAAAACAATGAAAAAGAAAATAAAACTAGCATAGAATCCCACTACCAGGATTACAGTCTTTTGAAAGTATAGAACATACAGAAGAAGAGTATCAATTACAGGTTAATCATGCAAGGTAGTAGTGACAGGAACCGATGACCAGTGTATCCCTGACTATACAATATATGCACCTGTACTTCTGGCTTACCTGATCCATGTGTGTGTGTGTGTATGTGTGTGTGTGTGTATGTATGTGTATATATATATATATATATATATATATATATATACACACATACATACAGTGTTGGGAGGTGATGGGAGAAAGTTTGCTCAATATTATCAGGTAGCCTTGCTTAAAATACCTAAATCTGAGGTTCAGATTTTATGTACTCTTGCCAATGGCTTATAAGAAAATCATAAAAGATTATACTTATGGATAGTACTCAGGGATGACAGTAAGTGTGGGCAGCCACCTCTTGAACTAACTGAAAATAAGCTAGGAAAGTCTGTTCTGCCCCAATGTTTCACCTAAGAACATTCAATCCAGCTGTTATCTGTCATTAGGACTATAAAATAGATTTGTTTATCATTTCTTTTCCAAAGAATCACTGAAGATCTATGAAAAGAAATGGTAAGCTAAGGGGAGGTTAATATAGGCATGTAAGATTTTTTGGTGCGCTTTTGGTGATGGTATTTCTGTTTCCATCCATTATTACAGAAAGCATTTGATTTCTTTCTGACAAATGAATTCACTTTATTGTAATTATGACTAATCCTTATTGCATATACCTTTTCATTTTCTCACTTTTATTGACGTTCCTTTGTCTGAAGTAGAAGAACTATGCAAATTTTAGGTTAAGCCCTGCAGTGTGCTGACAGTGAACTCATTGAGCCTAATGCTTTGCCAAATAAAAATGATGGAGAGAAATATACTGCATTCGGATTGGTGGGAGTACAGCCAGGCCCACCCACTGGGTAAATGTGACCACCACCTGAAATCCAGAGAATTCTGATGAATAAAGATAATTATGAGTAATTCTGCACACCTTGCCTAGTTTGGAGCATATGGCAGTGGTCGTGCATTGCCAAGAAAATACTGTTTCTGCCTGCATAAATTCTGATGTTTCACTCAGAAGTTTTACCTACATGTAACACAGAAACATAAGAAGGAGTTAGATGCACAAACCTGACAGAATCTCCTATAAGAGTTGTTATTCTAAATAAACTCATCAGGAGTTGCATGGAATTAAAATGTATTCTGATGCTGGAACTACAAAAGTAGTTCAAATATGTACACTATTTCTAAAGACTATGCTTTTGCGTACACAAATGTGAAACACTGATGACCAGCAGGAATCAATTGCTTGACTTTCTTCCATTAAATTATTGGAGAATTTTTTCGAAAGTTTATGTTTTTCTGACTAATTATTACTCATTTTTTCCCCTCAGTATAGGTTTCTTCCTGCTGTTAGGAAATACTCATTTTGGGGAGATAAATTAACTCTTTCATTTTACCTATACAGAACAATGAAGTAAATAAAATATACACTCACTTGCTCCCCTGTATTCTCTGCTCAAATCCTCCCTATGTGCACCTAATGCCCTCAAACTACTCCATACTCTACTAGCTTCAACTAGCAATAGTGCATTCTGGCAGTGCCTCATGAGCCCCAACTTTTCCAATCACTTGTGCCTTATCAAAACATTACTGTTTTCTGTCTCAATTCCTTAAGATTCCCCTTCATTAAAGAAATAGAGGGCTCATTTTATCCAGTAATGATAAAATTGTGAAAGATTTAACCTCTTATTCCTCTCTGTTAGGCTGTTACTGTTCCAGTAATGCTATATAACAAATTACTCCCTGAACTCATTGGCTTATAATAGTGAGCATTCATTTTTCTTACAAATCTGAGGATCAGCTGAGGTGTTTTGCTTCAGGGTAGACTGGACTTGGCTCTGCATTCTGGGAGGGTTTAGATCTGCTTCACCTAACTTACTCTGGGACTGTAGCTTTCAGGGACATGCACTTCTCATGACAATCAGAGGACCACAAGATATGAAGTCAAAATTGTGCAAATACATTTAAGGCCTCTGCACACATCATGTCCACAAGTATTTCTTTAGCAAAAGAAGTTGTATTGCCAGTATGGCAGGGGTTCTGAAATATGCTCCATGCATTAGAGGGCACTGCTAGGTCCCGGGGGAAAATAGTGAATTGACAATCTACATAGCTTCCAAGGAAACATATTTTCTCTTTACTGGGAATTTACTTGAGATAATACTGTACCTTAAGTGAAAGTAGAGCTTGTATTGATGCAACATGATATTATTGTAATTTAAGAGACAGTTGAAGAAATGTAATATCCTATGAATCACATCCAGATGTTCTTCTATCGACTATATAATGGAATAAAATCTAACACGGTGCTAGGCAGTTTTAAGGGCTTTATCTCATTTAATTACTAAAATAACCTCATATATTAACAACTCTTCTAATTCCATTTGACAAGCTAGAGAACTGAGGCACAGAGGTTTACCAGTTTGCCTAAGGTCACATAATAGTAAGGTTTGTACTCTAGCTCTGGACACTATGCTTCTAACTGAGAGACGAAATCTGCAAATAGACAATGAGACCATATATAAAAATAGAACTCTGACCCACAACTTGTAGCAAGCTGTCCAGGAAGCCAACCTATTATCTACAATAACCAGACTAGGAAGCTAGCTTGCTATAAAGGACATCTATAGGAAGTCACAGTACTATCTTGAGTAGCAATCCAGGAAGCCAAATAATAACCTCTGCAACAATTGACCCCAAAAGGCTATGATTTGACAGCTTTCCAAATATTTATTCCAACTGCAAGCTGAGAACCATCCAGAGAAGGCCAAGCATGTACATAACCAATCACATAGAATGCCCTGTTTCTAGTTAGTACACTCACAGCATCTCCAATTGCAACAACCTCCAATCAAGGCATACATGAAGCCTTCCTATTTTATCACCATAAAACTTTGCCATCTCTCTGCCTGCCTTTGAGTCTCTGCCAAAACATAAGTGATGGTGGCTGACTCCCTTGCTATGGCAAACTCTGAATTAACAACTTTGGCTTTTCTCATTTGTTTAGTTTTTATTTATTTCCACATAGCCAGAACAATATCCATTATAGCTAATGTAATTGAATTTGTGCATATCTAACATAGATTCTAAGACTGTAGCTAAAACTGCTGAAAGGCCAATAATCAACTCATTTCATCACTTCATTTTCGTAATATGGCCCCACTAGTATTTGATATTTAGAGGATTTCATAGATCTACAGAAAGTCCAAGTTAATGATAATCACAATAATAGTAGTAACAAAGTATAAGTCAATGGTAAGAACAATAGTAATAATAAAAATAAATGTGTTATTAAGTACTTATAAACACCACACACATTATTAAAAACAGTATTTAGATTAGTTTGTTGCATGCTCAAATTAATCATATGAGCTGATTACTGGCATATTTCATTTTACCAGGAAACAGAGAGAAGAAACTTGCCAAATATCCATGTTGTTTACATATTATACAAACATCATTTAATTTTGCCAGCTTACCTCCAAACTTTAATTGCATTTATATTTAGTTCAATACATGACACACAGTGGGAATTCAACTTAATAGAGAATAGATTAATTAGATAATAACCAAGATTCAGTAAAACCTACACTAACCCTAAAGACCTATTCACCAAATTTTTTGGAACTTCCTTAGGTTTTCCTCAGCAGCTTTTTTTTCTACGTGAAAAAATACATATGTATAAAATAACTACATTTCCCATTTAGATAAGAGTATCTTAAGAGCATACTATCATTTTTGCTTTTTCTCAAGGTTTTAAGTGTGTGCATGCTGTGAACACTCAGACAATGCTGGAGAGAAGCAGACACTGTGCTACCCACTTACCTATGTGCCTGGTGAATCTACTGTCAACTGTTGATAGCAGTAACTGGCCCCTAACATCACCACATCCAAAGGTCTATAATTTCCCTATTAAGCAGCCATCAGATACTAGCTGAGTACTATGTATGTGAAAAATTATGGTTAGGCAGTGACTTCCTGACAACCAGGTCTCATGAGAATACTCTTAGCAAAGAAATGTTGGAAATAACCTGTTTTTCAATTCTTTAGCGGGACAGTTAAGGGGGGTGTAAACTTGATGTACATATGAGTAGAAGGCCTAATCCATTTCCTTCAAAACACTTGAGATCCTTATAAAATGACAATGAAATACAATACAATGAATTACAACTTAAAATACATTTCACTGATAAATACCAAAGCATGACATAAAGAATGTATTCAAGTAAAAAATGTTTAAAGATAAAAAATATATATCTGCAAAAATTAAGATATTGGCAATTATGAAAAATGACTATGGTTTTAACTAAAGGCAAGGAAGAAGAGAACATTCCAGTTGTGGGGACTAGTGTGGCCAAAGACAGTAGTAGGAAAAAGAGACACGTGTAGACATGCATGAGTAGATCAGTCTACTAGGAAAAAAAAGTGTTTATGTAAGGAAATAGTGGCCCTCATTTCTGTTATGCCTTTAATGTCCATGAAGAATGTCTGACCTTTAGTGGAACACTGAAGACTAACAGGAAATAACACAAGTGCTTATTTTGCAACCAGAAGTTCCCAATGGCAATTCTACAATTTACATTTTTAGAGAATGAGTTATCATGACTATATGCCATTTTTCTTCATATGTGGTATCTGTTCATGTGACAACACGACATTTTATAAATAACACATTGTACCATCCTGTACTCTTCCAAAGGAAATATGCCTGCTGTCCACCCCACTTCTTCCTTGATATCTCACTGTTTTACCCCTCAATAAATTATGCACTATTCCAAGGAATTATACTCACAGTTTTTTGTCTTTTCCTTAAAAAGGCCATGAAAAAGTGAAATCTGTCTAGTAGACCATTGAACTCCCAGGCCTCTATTCTGAAGTCTCATGGGTGAGCTCACAGTCCATATTATCATAGAACCTGGGAGGATTTTTTTCACTTATTTGTTAACACACTGAAATTATCCCTTTATTAGCCTCTTCCCATCCCCACCTTTTTTTTCTACTTGGGTTATGATATGTCTCACAGCAAGCATCACCCTATTATTATCTCCAGTTTTGTTGTCTGGATTTATTTTCAGTCCCTGGCAGGGTATATGAATATCCATGAGATGTTTCCATAGACCTGGCAGTGGACTACTCAAGTGCTTCCCTCTGGGAACAAACACTGGAGACGAAGGCTAGGAGTGTCCTTCTCCATTCATACAGCCTGTATGGCAGAATGGCCTGAGAGATAATTTGGGGGCCAGTTTATCATGGCCTGTAAAGAGTTTTACCCAGTAATTGTTTTTATCTGCCTTTTTTCACAAGACCTTGTGTTAGGTACTAGACAAAGATACTGTACTTGCCATCAAAACCTTAAAGTCTAACATAAAATCAGATCCTAATTGTATCAGAGTGTGACAGATTTTCTAAGAAAAGTACAGAGAAGGGGGCAATGGGAGTTCAAAGAAGAGGATTACTTCTTACTGGTGAAGGGTCAATCATGCTTTCTGGAAAAAAAAATGCAGTAATTTATTTCTGTCCTAATAGTTAGGCAGGGAGCACATGACAATAAACCTCTACATCTAGGCACTTAGAGCTATAGAGAATTGGTCAGTATCATCATTCAAACTTTATTTTCTCCTTCCTAGGAGCCGTTCTGTTTAAGTTCACTGCACCTGATCCCAAGGAGCTCAAGCAATGTAAAATAGCCTGCTTGATTAAGTTAATTTCAAGGTTTCATTTCTGATATATTGCCTACAACCATTTTATTCATTGTGATAACTGCATAAAAATAACCTAAAAAAATAGTTGAGTAAGTAATAGTGCCAAAAGTTCCTTTCCACTACAACATTCTAGTTCTCTCATTTCATCATAAATCTTAAATTTGCCTTAAGACACTAACAGCACTTTAGTGAGCATGAAATGTGATTATAATTGTGAAAGTAACTGGAAAAGAAAACATCGGCTTGCTAGATACGTTATTCTAAAAAAGAAATGCATAGGGATGAGGGAATCTCCAATATGGAAATGAAAAGATTCTGAGGATATGAAATTCATTATCTAGTTGCTGAACTTTTTTTCTTTTGTTACTTCTGTGTTGCATTAAACTGTATGCCTCTATTATGAGATAGCCTGTACTTTTCCATTTCAAATTTTTTAATACATGCAAAGTAATTAACCTTATAATAGCTCTAATATTAGATGTCCAAACTGCCCTTTTTCTTATTAGTCATTTTAATTTGTTCAACATGTACTGGGAAACTGACAATAAGGAGTCCAAATTATTATTTAAATAGACTACCATCTGCGCAGAAGAGAGAACTGTCTCGATATGCAATAAAACACTGTAATTTTTTAAATGTATGTGTATTGCTGAGTGGTAGAATACTTGTAGTTCACCCATTATGATCATTTTTTTTAAAGTTTATTTATCTATTTTGAGAAAAGAGAGAGTGCGAGCAGTGGGGGCAGAGAGAGAGAGGGAGAGAGAGAAACCCAAACAGGCTCCATGCTGTTAGTGCAGAGCCCCACACAAGGCTCAAACCCATGAACTGTGAGATCATGACCTGGGCCAAAATCAAGAGTTGAGGTTTAACCAGTTGAGCCACCCAGGCGCCCCATCATGATCATGTTAAACAAAAGTGTACTATCATTATTTTGTACATTATAAAAAATATCACCCAATACACAAAATTTATTTTTTTCTTCTCTTCTAGCACTACAGAGATATAATTGACATATAACATTGTGCAAGTTAAGGTTTCCAATAGTTGATTTACTTATTTATTGCAAAATAATTACCACCATGGTATTAGCTAACACCTGCATCATGTGACATAATTACCATTTCTTTTTTTTGCAGTGAGAACATTTAAAATCCACTTAGCAACTTTCAAGTATATAATACAGTATTACTAACTGTAATCACCATGCTGTACATTAGATCCCCAGAACTTACTCAACTGTAAATGTATACTTTTTTTTTAATGTTTATTTACTTTTGAGACAGAGACAGAATGCGAGTGGGTTAGGGGCAGAGAGAGAGGTAGACACAGATCTGAAGCAGGTGAGGCACACGGGCACTTGTACCCCAATGTTTATAGTAGCACTTTCAACAATAGCCAAATAATGGAAAGAGCCTAATGTCCATCAAATGACGAATGGATAAAGAAATTGTGGTTTATATACACAATGGAATACTATGTGGCAATGAGAAAGAATGAAATATGGCCTTTCGTAGCAACGTGGATGGAACTGGACAGTGTTAATGCTAAGTGAAATAAGTCATAGAGAGAAAGACAGATACCATATGTTTTCACTCTTATGTGGATCCTGAGAAACTTAACAGAAGACCATGGGGAGGGGAAGGAAAAAAAAAAAAAGGTTAGAGAGGGAGGGAGCCAAAACATAAGAGACTCTTAAAAACTGAGAACAAACTGCGGGTTGATGGGGGGGTGGGAGGGACGCGTGGGTGAGGGGTACTGAGGAAGGCACCTGTGGGAATGAACACTGGGTGTTGTATGGAAACCGATTTGACAATAAATTTCATATTTAAAAAAACCCAAACAGATCTGAAGTAGGATCCAGGCTCCAAGCTGTCCGCACAGAGCCCAATGCGGGGCTTGAACTCACGAGCTGTGAGATCATGACCTGAGCTGAAGTTGGCTGCTCAACTGACTGAGCCACCCAGGTGCCCCTTAATTTTTTTTTTTTTTGAAATGCATACTCTTTGACCTATGTGTCCTTTTTCCCCCTCATCTGACAGCTCCTGGTGACTACTTGTCTCTGTTCCTCTGAGTTTTGCTTTTTTAGATTCCACATATAAGTGACATTATGCATATTTGCCTTTCTCTGTGTGACTTATTTCACTTAACATAATAACTTTAGGATCCATCCATATTGTCACAGCAGGATGTCCTTTCTCATAGCTCAATAATATTCCATTTACATATGGGAGTTCAGTTATCCCCTGAAGACTCTGTTTTCATTTCCTTTGAATATATACCCAGAAGTGGGATTGATGGATCATACAGTAATTCTGTTTTTAATATCTTGAGGAACCACCATACCATTTTCCATAGTGGCTGTACCAACTTACATTCCCACCAACAGTACTATATAAATATGCTCTTTCCTCCTCAAACCTCTAGTTATTAATTTTAGCATCCATTGATGATTGTTGCCTGAATCATCAGTTTTTACTATTTGAATCATCAGTATTTACTATGATGGTGGCCAAGTGGTGCATTTCTTCTCTATTTATCAATTGGCATTTTATTTAAAAACGAGTTTTTTCATTTATCTATGTATAATTTTTTTAAAGAATCAGTTCTTTTTAAATATTTATTTTGAGGGAGGGAGGGAGGGAGGGAGAGAGAGAGAGAGAGAGAGAGAGAGAGAGAGAGAGAAAGCGTGAGCAAGCACACAAACAGGGGAGAGACAGAGAAAGAGGGAGAGATAGAGAGTCCCAAGCAGGCTCTGGGCTGTCAGCACAGATCCTGATGTGGAACTCGAACACATGAGCTGTGAGATCATGACCTCAGCCAAAATCAAGAGTTGCATGCTTAACTGACTGAGCCACCCAGGTGCCCCTATAAAATTTTTTCAGTTTGGATTCATGGACTCATTTTAGTTAGGTAAGTTCTATTTTGTGTGATCACAGAAATGTACCATTCAGATCTTTAACAAGAATCTGTTCTGAGGATGTGGGTGTCTGACAGCTTCCAGTTGCTGCCCCTGAAGACCTGCCCACTGTATGTTCTGCCAAAGCCTTCCTTCCATAGGGCTGCTCCTGGTCAGTGCTGGGCATAGGTACTATAGTTGGGGCGTTTATGCCCAATACTAAATTCTCGTAAGTATGCAGTCTTCTTCTGGGCTGGACATGAGCCTGGACAAGACTTTCTCAGAGCTGCACTGCAGTATGAGACTTTCCATCCACCTCCCTTCCATCTCCCCTTCACAGGAGTCAGTTTTTCACTGCATGTGGGGTTCTCCCTGCCTACTTCTGCTCTGTCTCTTCTTTAACCTTCCTAGGTACTTCCCCTAATAAACTATTGCACTTTTAATTCTGTATTACTGTTTCTCAGAAGACATATTCTTTTACTGTCATTATTTATTCTGGTGTTTGAATAATCCCAGATTTGGCCAGTAGGAGATATTTCAAGCTGGCTTCTACATTCTCTTTTCTTTATCTTTTTATTTAGAAAGAATTTCAGATTCACACAGAAGCTCAAAATATAATATAGAGAGTTCGTGCGCTAGAGCCTTCACTCAGCTTCCTTCAAGGATAACATATTCCATAACCATAATACAATTATCAAAATCATAATAGTGGTAATGGCATACTAAATATACTGCACCGCTTCTTCAGATTTTACTTGTTTTCCCACGCATTTATGTGTATGTGTGCGAGGGTGAAGGATTCTATGAAATATAGATTTGTTTAATCACTACCGCAATATGGATCCAGAACTGTCTGATCAGCTTAAAGAAACTCCCTTGGGCTATTCTTTTGCAGTTCTAGTATCCTTCCAACAACCCTGACCTCTGGGAACCATTGATATTTTCTCCATCACTGTAATGTTGCCATTTTGAAAATGTTACATAAATTGAATTACATAGTATGTAACCTTTTGAAATTTGATTTTTCTTTCATTCCTTTAATGCCAATGAGATCCATCTAAGTAGTTGCATATATCAACTGTTCTTTCCTCTTAATTGTTGAGTAGTATTCCATGGGATGGATATGCCACATTTTGTTTATCCATTCACCCATTGGAGGGCATTCATGCTGTTTCTGCTTTGGGACTATTTCAAATAAAGCTTCTAAGAACATTTACTTGCAGGTTTTTGGAATGTGATCTTACGTTTTCAGTGTTGAGTAAATACCAAGGAATTATATGGTAATATGACAAGCATATGTTTAACTTTATAAGGAAGTATAAATATATATTTCACCATCTTTCATTTTTTTTAGCCCTTTTCTCATTTATTTGGAAGAGCACTTCATATATTCTGTATTCCAGTCATTTGATAATTAGGTTTTGCAAATAGCTTCTTCTAACTGGTTACTTTTTTTTTTTTTTAACTTGTTAAATGGTGTATTTGGGTGGGCTAAAATAATTAATCTACTTACACTCACCACTTTTTAATTATGTTTTATCTTTTCTGTGTCTTGGTGAAGAAATTCTTCTCACAAAGGTATTTCCTTAAGTTATATTCTAACATTCACATTTAGGTTATACAATCACTTTAAACTGATTCTTGTTATTATATGAACAAATTCTATTTTACCTGTATGTCTTATATTATTCTACAACAATTTTCAAAATCCTTTCTCCAATTAACTGCGATACCACTTATTTCATAGGTCAATTTTTCATATATGTGAGACTTATGTTTTTGGGCTTTCTATTCTATTTGTTTATTAATCTACTCTTCTATCAATGACCCCCCTCTTCATTAAAATGGGTTTATAATAAGATTTATTAAAAAACAAGTCCTCCTACTCTGTTCTTCTTCAGGAATGTCTTGTTATTCTTGAATTTTTTTCAGATTAATTCTAGAATCAGCTTGTTCAATTTCATTAAAATCCCTGTCAGGATTTCTTTGGATTTTTATTGAACATATAGATTACTTTAATGAGAATTGCTATTTCTATGATATTGAAACTATTAATGGACATGATATTTCTTTTTTATGTAGGTCATCTTTAATGTCTTTCAATAAAGTTTTATGATTTTCTCCATAAAAATCATGAGCATCTTTATTTATACTTATTGTTATAATTCTTTTATATTTGGTGCTGCTAACAATGATAGATATGCTTCTAATGTTTAGATTATTATGATTTGCTGTAGGGTTTGTAAATACACTTTACTAGGAAAAGAAAATTTCTCTTGGTAGCTTCTTTAATTTTTTCTTTTCTACTCATGAATTGGTGTTAAATTCTATAGAATGCTTTTTTTTTTTTAGCAAATATTGAGATGATCATGTGTATTTTCTTTTAATCTGTTTATATGGTAAATTACATTAAAAGATCCTTAAAGCTAAATTCAACTCTTCATTCCCAGGATAAAACAAACATAGTTTTAAAATGTATTCCTGGATATAGGAGCTAATATTTTGTTTAGGAGTTTTGCTTCAATATTCATGAGTGATATTGGCCTAAATTTTCCTTTTTAGTAAGTTCTTTTCTGTTTTGGTTTCAATGTCATATTAGCCTCATATAAAATTAAATTCTCCTTCTTTCTATTCTCAGCCTGAGTCAGCCTCAGTGTGACTACACTTTACACAGGTTTATTCTTCAGTATTGGCCCCTGTCCTTCCTTTTTCTAAAGCAATTGCTTTAGAAAGGTACAACTGTAAATTCTTTCCCTACCCCTTTGAGCTGTAAATTCTCTGCAACCCAAAAATGTCTTTTTCAAGAACCAGAGAGCTATCTCTTTGAAAAAAAATAAATAATAAACTTATATCGATACTTCTTTAGTCATCAATTTTCAACATTTATAGTTAATCTATGCAAACTCCCCAGTACCATTTACTCATATCACTTTTCTGGTCTTCTCAAAAAATTGTATCAATTTTGGAGAGGTAAAATTTATGAAACTCTTGTTAATATGGCCAAACATCAAGTTATCTCCATATTCTGCTACTTCTCTCTCTCTCTCTTTTTTCTTTTGGATCATATCTCTAGAGTCTTCCAACCTTGTGTTCCTTCTTGTCTGGTTGCTTTTTAGGTCTGATGCACAAGTGGTATCCTGGGTGGGTCTTCTCTTTCCCTTCATCTGGAGAATTCCGCTCCCCAATCCTCTGCATCAGGGACCCTGGTTCTTAGGACCTGTACTTTCTCTTCCTTGACTTGCAATAGCTCTGCCAAAGGCATAGTCACAACTTCAATTAGGAAAATTTTATTTTATCTTCCATAATTTCTCTAAGGAAATGTTCTTGAAACAAAGAGGAAACTAATTCCAATATTGCCTATTGATCTATGAAATAAGCTTAGGGGGAATTTCATTTGCATATCTTACTTAGGGGCTCTGCCACTATATATCAGCTCATTAGCCATCCATTGCTTCCCTCTGCCCAGGACATGTGTATTACAGACTGGGTTTAAATTGATCATTTCCTTCTTCAACTCACTCCAGTTCTAATATTAATCACAATTAGAACCATCATATTGTGAAATTATAAAAACAAAGTGAAGGGAGTCAATATTTAGTGAATATCCACTATGACCCACTCTACTAGGTACTTTACATCCACTATAAATGATTATATTATCAAACAATCCTACTAAGTAGGTATTATTTTAGGGGCACCTGGGTCACTCACTCAGTTGAACATCTGACTCTTGATTTTGCCTTAGGTTATGATCCAGGGTCATGGAATCAAGCCTCTCATTGGACTCCATACTGAGCGTGGAGCCTGCTTAAGATTCTTTCTCTTTCCCTCTCATCACCCCTCCCTTTACCCCTCCCCCACATACATGTGCATGCTCACTCTCTCTCTCTCTAAAAGTAGGATTACTCTAATTCTCTAATTTTTCTAACTAGAAACTATGGGCATAAGGAACAGGGTCTTACAGATAGCAAGTTGTGGTCCAAATATTACAATGTGTTTCTATTACTTTAAAGCCCATGTTTTATCCTTTTCATAGCCTTGCATCAAGGTCAGCTTGAAGTAAAAGACTTTAATTTCCTGAGTAACCTCTTGAGGTCTGACTAATTTTACAATCTGCTCATGACTTCTTATGGGAGAACTCTGTACCCTATGAATGAAATTAACCTTAATTTCCTTGCCTGAGCAAATGGAAAAGTTATAATTCAGTTTGTAAAGACTACAAGAGAACTCAAGAAAAATCTCTGACAAATACACCCCCCCCCACACACACACACCAACTTATCCCACAAAGCGATTTATTATAGTGGATTTGAATGGGATCTTCTTTCTGTTCTAAGGGCAGAAACAAAGCCACATGGTAGATTCTGGCTGTTGTAGATTAGACATGGTAGGTTAGACTTATGTTCTCTTCTTGTCTTATGTTACATCATGAAAAATATCAATAATCAATCTTCAAGTTATTATAAAAATTTCAGTGAGTTAGGTAGGAGCCAAAAAAGAAAAATCCTAAAAGTATTAGTGCTGTCTATAAGTATTGTTAGATTAATATATACTAATGCTTATTTTCCCAAGGCTTTCATTGATAAGTAAATATATTAAAATATACATATATGTTTATTAGCAAGAATAATTATTTTTAAAGCATAAATGATTGTATTAGTGAACTTACTCCTCAGTTTCTGGAAAGGCCAAGAAACACATTACTAAATAAGCATTCTCTTTTCATTCAAATCTCTCCCCTAATGCCCTATACTTCTTTGGCAATGAAATTGCTGGTCCTTCAACAAGTTCAATAAGACAATTAACTGGGCCCACTTCTCCTACTAAATAATAATTTTATTTAAGTTTTTTAATGTTTCTTTTTGAGAGACAGAGAGAGACACAGTGTGAGCAGGGGAGGGGAATAGAGAGAGAGGGAGACACAAAATCCCAAGCAGGCTACAGGCTCCAAGCTGTTGGCACAGAGCCCCATGCAGGGCACGAACCCAGGAACCACAAGACCATGACCTGAGCCAAAGGTGGAGGCTTAACCAACTGAGCCACCCAGGCACCCCTAACTAATAATTTTCTCAGAGATGAGTGAATTAAAAATGAGAAACTAAGTTGACTACCCACATTTGGTTTTAGTTTTTGGTGGAGAAATAAGAAATATCTAAATGGCCTTTTGACCTACCTCCTCTTTATTTAGGTAACAAAATCAAATCGTCTAGGTTGTGACGCATCACCTAAAAAATGCACATCAAGTTCACGTTGTTTAACTATGAAGGAAAGGAAAACACAGACACACACACAAATGCACAGATGTGCAGACACACACACACACCGAGGATTTAAGTCAACTGAAACTTGTAAAGTCAAAAATATATTTTAACAGAATTTTTCATAAGATGGAGATTATATTTACAGGAAGTACAGATGTTTACTCAATTTAGTAAGAACAATCATTCTATAGTTTTGCTACTATTGTCTTAAAATTTCATAATTTTTAAACATTCTATTAGTGTCCCTGTATTTGATAATCTAATCTCAATTTTTCTAAGAATAAAATGTTCTTTTCACTCAAAAGTGGAAGTAAATAGAGATATATATACCTCACATTCAATTTATCTTTATTAAAAGATATTAATTTTTAAGATATGACTCTGACTTTGGCCACTAAGAAATGTTACATTTATGTCCTGCTTTAAATCTTCAATCAATCTCTCCCATCTGTCAAATTTTTATAGCTACTAAAAGATAAAGGCTCTGTTGCTATGGTAATTATTCTATTACCTAGGTGACAGTGTTCCAATGATGTCATTGTTAGTGATCTAACTCATAAAACATTTTTTAGTTTTAGTATAGTTACACAAGGGGGAACATTACCAATGATACAAAATCAAGAGGGTCAGAAGAATGCTGCTCTTCTTAATAAACAGGGTGCTCACAAATGAAAATTAGAAGGTGAACGCTCAAATGAATTTCTCCAATTATCTCTGCTTTTAGTTGGGTCAATGCCCTCATCAGCATTTTACAAAGCTGAATGAAAAAGGAGAGTTTGTGTGTAGAGAAAGATAAAAAGAAAGCAAGGTGTTCTAGGGGAAGAATTGTGGAAATGGCATCCATTGAAAAAATGTATTTCCTTAACTCTTTTTAGTTGAATCTCAGGCTTGATCATTGGCAAGGGGAAAAAATGCTGTGTGCTTTCATTTTAGTGCCATAATCTACTCCTTAACCAGAGACCTGTGTACAAAGAAATGCAGAGAAAGATATAAAGGAGGAATTGGAAACAGGAAATTAGGTGGAGAAGATAGTAAAAAAGATCAGAAACTGAGTTGTCGGTCACTATTCAGATTATGATAAAAGAGGAATTAGGGGGGAAAAAGGTAGCAAGAAGGGTGGATAAGAGTTTGAAAAGTTTGTCCAACTTCAGTTGGACTTGTTAAGAGGTGACTTCCCTGTGCTGATGCTATCTCCTTCTTATTTAAAAGACTTTCAGATGTTGGCAAAGACATAAAGCATGCCGCTCTCCAATATTACCTAACAGATGACAGGGAAAGTATCCTTTGAGTTCAGAGGATTCTATAGGCATCCATGCTCTAATGACTCCAGGTGAATTATTACCCATCAAAGAAAAATGAAACCAACATCTCCTTTATAAAGGTAGTAAAGCCAATTCTTGAAAATCCTTTTTTCTCTTTTCCTCTTATCATGTCTTCTACATATTTGCCTACCCTATTCTCTCATACTGTAAGACTTGAATTAAGCTTGAAGAGAATGAAGAAATCCTAGTAGTCTATTTTATAGGTAAGGCAAAGGTTCAGAGAGTTTCATTGACTGATGCAATGATAGAAACTCAGAGTTGGAAGAAAAGTGTATAGTATTTGGTGGACTCATACCAATTCAATTCCTGAATGCTTGCCAACATCCTCTAGACTCTTGTTTTGACACCTCAATGTAGAAGAATTCACTACAGCTGGAGGCAGTCCATTCCATTTTGGCCAAGTTGACATAATTCATTGAGGGCAAAATATTACATAAGCCTGTGAAAACTTCATCTGTTAGTCTCCCCTACTGCTAAAATTTTTTAGCAGGAGCATAAAGAGAGCAAAACTATTTCCAAACCTCATGTGGCAGAACTCCAGACATCATGGTATTTGGGCTGGTGTTGGGAGGATGGGTTTGGGGGAGAGCAAATGCTCCTGCAGACCCCACAAATCACACAACTATGGGTTACTGCCCTCCTTATTTATGTGTAAGGCCAGTTTAGGGTTTTCATTTCCCTTGGGATGTACACTCTGTGTACATATGCATTTTCTGGCAACAGTATGAATCAGGCAGAATAACCTAATGATAAACCACAAGCTCAACCAGGGAAGCAACAGCTGCTGAGACATCACCTCACTTTGTGAAAATTGGTAATGGACCTATTAATTGTGGTATTTTAGGCAACTCCCAGAGCAAACATAAAGCCATTCCACAATTAATAATTTGTCTTTATTCAATTAACAGTTTCATGTGTCTTGTTCTTAGTATGTATTACAACTTGACATTGCACCTAGGAGAGAGTTTTTACAAGAAAATGTGGTATGTGAATAATATTACCCCGTTGGTTTTAGATTCTAACAGGTTTCTTTCTCTCCCCTAAGGGATGGGGAAGGAAATACCAAAGGCTGGAATGTAAATGTCTAAAACCCAAAATAACTTGTCAGATTAAACCACCAACATCATAAATCAAGCTCATTAACAGCAACTGATAAAGCTTATCTGCCTCACATCACGAGGGAGGCACTTGCTAGCAGGGCCTTTGCAGAGAGAATTTTCAGTAGATATCATCATTAGAGCTCAGTGAAATAGCCATCTACAGGAACAGCTTGCAGCACTAGCTTCCATATCATAATTACAGAAATGATTACAGTAGCAAATATTAAAAACTGTGCAGTTATGCATAATTTCTACAACATGCAATCTAATTTACCAGCAGTAAAAACAGTAATAAAAGCATTGCCCGGTGATGGGACAAAGCAATTTTCAGTCAAGATGCCTAAAAATAACATACGTTTTCTTGGAGCTGGATTCATTGTTAACATGGTATGCTTAGCATCCTGCTTGAGGGTGCTTAATCAAGACCAGGGCAGTAACCATGTTAACTAATGCATGATACTAATAGACTTTTCATATAAAATAGTAAGAATTCTGGCTTCCATGGATAGCTACAGTTTTGGTAAAGGCTATCCATAGAGGATAATAAAGTCTCAGAAGGAAGGGGCCCCTTCCTTTATCCACTTACATCAACATTCCTTATTCCTTTGAACCCCCATTTCCCTCCCTGGAGCTTCATGCTTCTTTTAGCATTCACCTGTCTCTCTTCTTATCCTACTTATTTGTATCCATATCAATACCCTTGTTAATTTAAGCTCTTAGATGGAAGAGACTATAACTGATTCATATTCTTAATCTTTTCCTCCCCAGGGAATCCATCCCTGTGCTAAGCACAAAGTAAATGATACACAAGTTTGTCAAATTAAATTGATGGACTTGAGGTGTCAAGTTGTACAATATAAATCCAACATCACTCAGAAACGTCACAGTAAAGAAAACATAATCTGCTATATCTGAGCCCTGGCAGGATTAAGTTTGCTCATTTAAAGCAATAATTTTCAACCCTGGCTGTAAGGCTTTAAGAAAAACCTAGTTGCTAGGTACTACTCCAGAACATTTTAAAATCAGAATTTCCAACAGTAGGATCTGGGCATAGGGATTTTTAAATATGCCCAAGAAGGAGCCAGGGTTGAGTCTCGCTGATTTAAAAGGTATGAGTAAACACACACTGAATGTAAACATGGAAAATATTTGATTCACTAAATGTAAAGAACTAGTTTCCTTTGCTGTGTGTCTTTGGGCATATGCTTCATACTCAGGGCTACATTTGGTTCCTCTATAAAATGAATGGAGTTAATGATACATAAAGTAATCCCTGAATTACTTTTCATAACCAAACTGCATAAGTAGAAAACAATGCCAACACCAGCACCACCAGGTCAGTGAGTCAGTTATGAGTCAACTCCCAATAGTGGAGAATGGAAGTTCATATACTTTAAAAATTCTCTAAGTCATAACTTCTCTTTGGACAAGGATGATAGGAGGATGACCTTTCTGGTTTGTTCTTAGAATACAAGATAAGCAATGGAAAACTGTTTTCAAAAAGCAGGGTCATCAAGATCTTGATTGTTAAATATCATTCTCCAACACAAGGAACCAGAACTCCTTGGAGAAATGACTAATTGTAGGGCAGGGGAAGAGATTATACAAGCTGAGCTTGGAACATCCTGTAGGGTCATACAGTAATGAAAGTGTTAAAAAAGCAAAATGATTTGGGCATGCTAAAGGGAACAGGAGCCCACTGAAAGAATTCCAAACGGCCAAACATGAAACAATTTGATGAACAAAATAAGACGGTATTAGATTAAAACCTGAAGTATAAGATAGATATCCATGAGTCCATATGGATATAAATGTTTGAATAAATAAATAAATGGGGGCAGAGAAACAAATCCTCCTTAGAGAAGAATTCCAAATAGTGTACACAGATATCTCCTACTCCAGGAGGTGAGGCATGTTCCTTACGTTGGATGTGAGCTATACTTAGCAACTTCTTCCAAAGAACAGAGTATGGAAAGGAAGAATAATCACTTTACAGTGGAAAATCATGGCAGATACTACCTTAAAAGTGATTATGGTTAACATCATCAGTGAGAGGTCATGTTGCTATCACAAATTCCCTGATAGGATACCACAATTCCACTTCACTTCTATGGTCTTTATTTCTCCCAAACCCATAACCCCAAAGTGATCATGAGAAAAACAGACAAACCCAAGCTGAAGAACATTGTATAGAATACCTGAATAATACTCCTCAAATGCTCAAGATCATGCAAACTGAGAATGACTGAGCAACTGTCAGAGTAGGGAAGGCATGATGATTAAATACAGTGGTATCTTGAATTGTACCCAAGAACAGAAAACAGACATTTGTGGAAAAACTAGTGAGTTTAGTTTAGTAAAGTCTGTAGTCAAGTTAATAGCAACATGCCAATGTTAATTTCTTACTTTTTACAAATATAAAATATAAAAATGAACATTAGGGAAACTGGATGATGGATACATGGGAACTCTCTGTGCTATCTTTGTATACCTAAAAATATTCTTAACTTTATTACAAATTGTACATAGAAAGCACATATAGGCATGAAAAGAAATTTAATTATAAAAATTTCTTATCTTTTGATTAAACATATTTAAAATGTTCTCAGACATAAAAAACTTTGCTACTGTTTCCCTGTTTGGTCAATAATGAAAAATACATTTAATATATTATGTATTCAACTTTAGTAATTTGCATTTCTCATTAAATCAGTCTGGACTTAAAATCTCCAGACAGAATTAGCAAAATGTACATTGTACTTGACATGATATCAGAATGCCTTCCTGCACTACTTACCAGGAAGCTTTAACGGAAAGCACATTTCCTCATGTGAAAAATAAACCATGTCAGGTACATCTAATCAAGGGCCCAGAGGAGTATCAACTTTTTTTTTCTTTAATTTTTTTAATGTTTATTTATTTTTGAGAGAAAGAGACAGAGTGAGAGTGGGGGAGGGACAGAGAGAGAGAGAGGGAGATACAGAATCTGAAGCAGGCTCCAGGCTCTGAGCTGTCAGCACAGAGCCTGATGCGGGCCACGAACTCACAAACTGTAAGATCATGACCTGAGTTGAAGTTGGGTACTTACCCAAATGAGCCATTCAGGCTCCCCAAGGAGTGTCAGTTCTGAATGAACTCGCTGTATGGCTGCAATGTGATGTGAACACTTCATAATGACTCACACAGTGTATTTTTCTTGGGGCCTAAATTTTATTCAAGAGCAGAACAGCACTCATGCTTACTAGTGAATGTTTAGCATCCTTTTGCTGTTTAATTTACAAAGTTAAAATTTCTCCAAGCGATAAGGAAATCTGTTAGCCAAAGATGTGATGTTTAAATAAATACAAATTAGAAATTCCAGTTGCTGATTTTTGCTGGTTTTACTTACTAAATGTTTTTGGGATGTGGCCTTTCCACTCATTTTATTCGTTTAGTCTCAAGTCTTTTAATGGGTCTCTGTTTCTCTGCAGTATTCTGCTTCTTCCCCATCTCCAGTACATCCATTTCATTCTACCCAGAGTGGTCCATTCTAAGTTGCAAATATGACTTTACCACTTCCCTCAGTAAAACCCTCTCATAGTTACCTGATTATTATATGTTAAGTTCAAACTTCTCATCATGGCACACCAACTGTCCAGTGCATGGCCACAACTAACCTTCTAGAAGCTGTGCAAAGGAAGGTGTATACTTTCCCATTAGAAGAAGTTATGCTCTAATATTACTGAAGTAGTTATTTTCTATGCACACCCTACAGCTATATGCTTTAGTGGCTTCCCTCTTGTGGTTCCTTTTTTCCCCTTCTTTAAATGGTAAATCTCTCATTATATTTCAGTAGTCATTGGAGGTGTCCTCTCCTCTATGAGGTTTTCCTTAATAATAATTTTCCAATTGTCTTCATTCCCCTGAAAACAAGCACTGTCTCAGTGTTCTGTTTCTATGTCACTTGATATACCACTATCCTAACAGCCACCCAACCCCCTTTGCCCTGCACTGTACAAGTGTCTTGCTTTCCACTAGCTGTAAGCATCCTTCTTACTCATCTTTGTGTCCTGGGGAAAAGCAAAGGGCTTGTATACAGAGGACACTAAAAATGTTACTGAGCAGCTATAAACAGAAATTCCTGCTCATTTAAATTAAAATAAATATCCCTCAAGGGACTAATTATGGAGTCACAGTATATCTGTAGGGCTAGATTTCTGCATTACCTCTCTTCACACACCCCCTCTCTGTAATCAACAAGGGTTCCAACCTGTATTACCTGCCAGCTTTTTCCACTTAGTGTCAATCTCACATTTGTATTTCTACCCGGCTGAGAGGTGTCTTTAAAAAGATCCATTTTTATAATTCTTTTTCTGCTTCTTTCACCATGCTCTTGTAAATGAGATCTTCATTTGTCTATATGCTAGGTTCTATCTTGTGAGCTCAGCATACAAAATCAAGTAAGATAAATTCCTGACCTCAGGGAGCTTATAGTTTGATAATGAATTACATGGAGGGAGTTAAGCACCAGATGCCACTGGAGAAGAGGGACAGAAATCCTAAATCAAGGAAGGTTTTTTCAAGAAGATGGTGCTTAAGCCAGGATTTGAAGGATAAATGGAAGGTACTAGCTGAGGAAGGAGGTGAATGGCATCACAGGAGAAAAGAAAAACAGCTGGGAAGGGGCTCCAAGGGAAGGGGTGGTGGCCAGAGGTAGCTCAATATGTTTGCAGATCTTTTTTTATTTTTATTTTTATTTTTTACGTTTATTTTTGAGACAGAGAGAGACAGAGCATGAACGGGGGAGGGGCAGACAGAGAGGGAGACACAGAATCGGAAGCAGGCTCCAGGCTCTGAGCCATCAGCCCAGAGCCCGACGCGGGGCTCAAACTCACGGTCTGTGAGTTCATGACCTGAGCTGAAGTCGGACACTTAACTGACCGAGCCACCCAGGCGCCCCTGTTTGCAGATCTTAAACCAGTTGATATACATGGGATGAGGATGCATATGAGATGGTGCAAGGAGATTAGTGCAGAGGTAAACTCTGAAAGCCCTGTGACTAAGATTAGGTATTTGAATTTGAAGCTTGCAGAAACCAGAGAAAACTAAAGAACTGCAATCACATTTATGTATTATAAAGGTCTCTGCAGATCCTGAGTTGGGCGGGGGGAGGTGGAGAGGAGAGGAGTAGGCATAGAGAAGACAAGTTATATGGCAGCTACAGTTATTTAGTAAAGACACTAAAAGCATGAGTAAAAAAAAAATGGTAAAGGGTGTAGAAAGTAGGGAAAAGGTGAAATTTAGAGCATGTGGTCACTAGGGGGTGAGCAAATGGGAGGTGTCCAAGATGACTCTCAGGTTTCAGATGTGGACAATGGGGTCAATTGGTGTTCTTATTTCCAAAGACAGGGAACAAAGGAGGAGGAACAGGTCTGAGGAAAAAGATAACATCAGGCTTTAAACATGTTTGTATTAAGTGTACATTTATCTTGATGAGCACTGAGTGATATATAGAACTGTTGAATCACTATATTATAAACCTGAAACTAACACTGTATGTTAACTACACTGGAAGTTAAAAAAAATGTTTGGATTAAGATCCATCTGGGCATTCAAGCAGAAAAAGCAGTTGGATACTTTCTAGGTTTAGTCAAGTGGTCCAATTAAAAATAACTCATTGAGAAGCTATGCATTTAGGTAAGACCACCCCCTACCCAACAGTGGAGAGGAAAAAACAAAAAAGGGAAGGAGAGCTAAGGATGTAGACCTGATGAACACTAAGATTTAAGGAAAGAGAACAGAGTGTGGTGAGAAGGCAAAAACAGAGAAAACCAGGACATAGTAAATTAGGATCCAAAATGTAAATATAAATAGCAGTTTTGAAAATGGAAGATGTGTAGCCAACAGTGTCAGAGATCACAGAAAAGTTAAATGAGTAAAGGCTAAAACTATTCTCCAGTGACATAATATTTTAACCATTTATTGGTTTGTATAAAAAAATAGTAAGCATTATTCAAATTTTGAGATTGGCTTTTATCTGATATGTATAATGGTGTTTATGACTAAAAAGGAATTAATGTCATTACTTTTCTCAACTCACTATAATCTAGACACCTAGCCATACCTTAGAGTTCCCAGTGTTGGTATGTGAGAAATCACTTAATTCCAAATCCCAGTTCCTATGTATTATGTATCAAAAAAATGCCTTCCTAGAGAGACTGACAGAGGGGTTTATTACAGTTCAAATCATTCTAACCTTAAGATATCCCCCTTTTTTTTTATAACCACATTTCAGTCAGGAAATCTGTATTTTAGACCTAAAGATGTTACTAACTAATTGTGTGCACTAGGGAAATCACTTATACTCTGCACATTTTTATTCATAGGTAAATTTATAAGATTGGGGTCTTCAGTTATGGATAGATTGAGATAAATCATGGTCTGGGAGAGCTAACACATGCTTCTATACTGAACTTTCACTGGGTACATATATCCTTTCTTAGAGTTGCCTTTATACTTTTGGTATGAGTGGGCCTTTTGCCAACACAGTTTACAATGTCTGACTCCTAAATGCTGGTTTCATCTTTGCTTCACTCCTCCTACTCTATGTGTTAGTCAGAGTTCCTTCTTCCTCTGTACTTCCAAAACATATTTCATAAACCTCTATTATAGCATTTAACACATTTTACCCTAATTACAAGATATGTGGTCCTTGGGACACAGAGTTTAATTATATTTAATGAACATCCCAAACATACAGACTGTGTCTGACACCAACTATTATTTGATAAATGTATAAGAATTCTTCAAGCAAAGGAACCAGATAGATCATGGTGTCTTCAGCTGGAAGAGAAGTGGCTAGCTTAGTTCATCCTGAACTCTGAATGAAACTGAAAGTCTACATATGTGTCACAGTGTACAGAATGGCAAGATCTCATGTGGCTCAGGACTCTACAAATGGCTTCCAGAGAAGCTTCATTGGGAAGTTCTATTTAATTAAATGGTGAGGCAGGATCACCAACAATGAAATCCTAGAGGACAGCCAGTCTATCCACTTTGAAGCAATACTTACTGAAGCATAACTCTTCTGGGTAGGGCAGATGGGGAGATGGATGATAACAGAATACCTAAACAACTGCTGGCTGACAGGCTCAAAGGCAGCAGGAAGGATGCTTTATTAAGTGCCTGCCACAGCACAATTACAAACAGGGCAGAACGACTGTGCATACAAAGAGCAATGACAGCAAGCTGGCTTACCTAGGGAAGGTCTGAAAGGCACTAAGAAAAAGCCCAAAATGAGATCTACCAGGCTAAACAAAGGCAGCCTTGACATGCACATGCTATTTTGAGATCATTCTTTTCTTGATCATTGCTACAAGACCCTAGGTGGTAGATGGATACCTCCTTGTATCAATGCATTGTGCATTGTTGTGTGTATATCAGGCTGCTAATAAATGTTTATGCATGATGATATACTTATCTGTTTTATAACCCCCATATAAATAGATAATAAACTTTACAGTGTTATTTTCATATGAACAATGGCATACTGAATAGATATGCCATGTGAAATGTAAACTGTGAAACAGATTTAAGAAATATATTACAACCTTCCAATTCTTGATTATTTCATCAATTAGAATTTTATTTACCAATAAACTGAAATAATATGAACTCACTTCTCATAAATATTCTCATATATGTCAGGTATATTTTGGCTATAATTGGAAATCTAGTTACAAGGACTTAGTTCTTTAGATAATTATTTGTAATTAAATATCGCTCCCACTATAAAATGAATTCTGGTTAATCAAAATATTAGTCAATCTTCCTTTTATTAATTTTTTTAGCGTTCATTCATTCTTGAAAGACAGGGAGACAGAGCATGAGTGGGGGAGGGACAGAGAGAGAGACACACACAGAATCCGAAGCAGGCTCCAGCCTCTGAGCCCTTAGGACAGAGCCTGACGCGGGGCTAGACCCACAAACCGTGAGATCATGACCTCAGCCAAAGTCAGACACCCAACCAACTGAGCCACCAAGGCATCCCTCAATCTTCCTTTTAGAGAGAATTTATAATGATGATAATGGAAACATCTAAAATACTAATTATAACAATAAGATCAATACAGAAATAAACACAGTCAAATCACTTAATAGATCTTGAGCATCTGCCATAGCCAAAAGACTGCACAAATGCAGGAAAAATGTAAAAATATCAATACATGACCTCAATGTTTAGTAGGGAAGAAAAAGCTGGAGTTACAAATAACAGTGATACAAGGTAGAATGAGGTACACGTGATAAGAGCTATGACAGTTTGCTAAGTTAATAGTGTATCAAGTTACAGTGACTATGTGAAGTAGTATAATTAGGAATTAGGTAACCATTCCTAGTTAAGCATTTGTTTCCAAAGCAATACACAAGACTGTGGGATGAGACTTGAAAATATGAGACTTATTCTCATCCTTCAGAGACAAATTTATCTTGCAAGTCCCATTTTAATAAATAGAATCCCCAGGAAGTAGTCTTGATGCTCTAAAATTCTGGAAAATAGTAGACAGATGCTCTGCTTAGAATCTAAGCAATATTTATTGAATATTACTTAACCCAGGAATTATACTAATTTCCAGAGTATTAACTCTGAATCTCAACCCATGTAAAGTAGTTTAGCAGAAAAAATGAATAAAATGCCATTTAACACAGGAAGTAACAAATTTGTAAAACTTGATACCCTGACTAGCTATGAAATGAAAATATTAATAAATATAAAAAGGGACTTGACCTAATATACTAGAGCAGAATACTGTACCAGCATATGGCAAAAGAATGAGATTTCGCTCAGGGATCACTGCTTATCATTATCTCCCCTTTCTTTGTATCTCAAACCACACTTTGTGAAGGAAAATACCACCCAGTGCTAATACACCTGCTCTTTGATTCTAAGGATCCAGGGAAGTTCAGCATTAAAAATCAAATAGGCAACATTTCCTTTTTGTTATTTTCAAAGAAAGGGTGACAATTCTACCTCTTCCTAAGAGCTACTCAGCTGCAGATAAAGACCGTTTCAGACCAGGGGATAATAATTACCACTTCTAATCTTTTGACAGCCCAGCCTGCAGCTAAAATGACTGGCAGAACTCACTTTTTGGCTGCAAGGTAGGAGGTTCTCATACCAGTCTATACTCAAGCTGTTCTACATGACAACCCAAGGTCTGGAAGCAACCTGGAAACTATATTCAATAAGGCAGATGTTTTTCTATCTGATCTGAAACACTCAAAATCTTCAAAATACTATGAAATTAACAAAGTTTTCCCCCATCTTCCCATGTCAGTATCATTTTGTAGACTTGCTGTAAATACTGGTTCCTAGGTTCCATCTGATTTCTACTAAATCAGGCATTCTAAAGGGGGAGACCAGGAAGCTGAAATTAACCTGCTTCATATGTATAAATTTGGGACTCACGCATCTAAGTTGGGGGATGTGCCATGGAAAGATCAAAAACATCCAGAAAATAATTGGAAAATTCAAATAGTGTTGTCAAGAATGTCAAAAATCATATGCCAATAGCAAGCAGTTATCATTTCTTGAGTATTACTATATGTACAACATTGTTCATATAGAAATGACCCTCTAATTACATTGCAGATAAACTAAATTGGAAAGGGCTCCTTAAGAGACTCATGCTTGTGAAATAGAAACACTGCCACAATGAAGGAACATAATAGATGGTTTCCACACATAAATATGGTTAATTACTGCATCAGAGCCTTGGAGCCTGTGAGGATGAAAAGAAAATCTAACAATAATCCAGGATTTCACACAAGCTGCCTTCTGACACAACCAGAGCTCACCTGCCAGGCCCCATCTCTGTCTCCTCAAGATATTACTTTTATATCTATTCTGAAATCATCACCTTCTACAAGTGGCATCTGACTATTGCCTGCTGGGATTTTGTGGTCGATTCATAAAGAGTATATGGAGAACTGTATTGTAAAACTTATAGGGTTTATAAGCTACTTTTGAAAAGTAAGAAATTCAGACTATTTCAAACTATCCAGGAATAAATTTCCCTTACGATACTCTGAGAAACAGGGAATGGAAACAAGTGAACATCTCATCACATCTCAGCAAAGCTCCACAAGGTAAATGCTTTCTGTACAACACCATTGTGAGAAGACCCTGTGCACATGAACTTGTCCTTAAATTTAGGATCTGAAAAGGGGTAAATGATATACTTAGGTAGGACTAGCTATAAAAATGAGACAGAATAGGGGCGCGTGGGTGGCTCAGTCGGTTAAGCATCCGACTTCAGCTCAGGTCATGATCTCATGGTCCATGAGTTCGAGCCCCGTGTCGGGCTCTGTGCTGACATCTCAGAGCCTGCAGCCTGTTTCAGATTCTGTGTCTCCCTCTTTCTCTCTCCTTCCCCACTCATGCTCTGTCTCTCTCTTCTCAAAAATAAATAAACGTTAAAAAAAGAATTAAAAAAATGAGACAGAATACATTCACCCTGAAATTTCAAATAAACACTGCATACATATATTTTTGTTCTTCATAAGGAATAAAGAGAAAAAGGAAAACAGCAACATGGAAAATGTAAAATATTTTATAATAAAAAATGAAGGAAGTTGTATAGGATAAGCATACTGGAGAACATGATCTACAAGAAACCAAAGACAATTTTATATATGCTTTGCATTCTTAATGAAATTTAGGAAAAAATTCAGTCTAGTAAATAATACACAAAATCTTACATTAAGATGTTTTCAGAATTAAGAAAATAATGCAGGAAAGCCAAAAGCACCGAAGGAGACTTAAAACTCTGTATTGTGTATATTACAAAGAAATTTCTTTATTAGAGAAACTTAAATCAATAAGGAAAAATTTAATCTTTCAATAGTGAAAGAAAACTTGAGAAATGTACTGTTGTGGGTCACCTCAGTCTTTGAGAGATCAATTATGCCAAAGATAAATAAGAAAAAGATAAGTACAAGGTATAATGAGAAGCTTTACCTTGCTGCATTATCATGATATGCTGTAGACTAGGAGTCAGAAAAATAAGTCCAAATCGGGTTTGACACCTATTTTTATAAATAAGGTTTTATTAAAACAGAGGTTCACTTATTCATTTAACTGTTATCTATGGCTGCATGTATAATACACTAGCAGAGCTGAGTAGTTGTGATACAGACCATATGGACCACAAAGCCTAAAATATTTACTATCTAGGGGCACCTGCGTGGCTCAGTCGGTTAAGCGCGGACTTCAGCTCAGGTTATGACCTCACAGCTCATGAGTTGGAGCCCTGCTTCAGGCTCCGTGCTGACAGCTCAGATCCTGGAGCCCGCTTCAGATTCTCTCTCTCTGTCTCTCTGTCTCTGTCTCTCTCTCCCTTCCTCCCTCCCTCTTCGGCTCATGCTCTGTTTTGCTCTCTCAGAAATAAACATTAAAAAGAATTAAAATATTTACTATTTCTTCACAGAAAATGCTTGCTGACCCCTCCCCTATACCACTGGATAAATAGAAATGTTAGTGAAGTAGCAGATCCTGAGTTTTCCTAACTTTTAGATGTCACTCTGTCATATACGTGTCTTACAAAAGCATTGAAGGTGTTTATTACCCACTGCCACCAAATCTAATCAGCATATCACCAATATGGTGGTGAGAAAAATGTCCTTCTGGATATTAACAAAGATCCTGTTGAAATTGACCATCACATAGAGTGGGAGAGTTGGCATAGTTCTGAGGTAAAAAAATAAATAAATAAAGATAAATTGCTGTTTATGCCAGTTAAAAGACTGTTTCAGGTAGGTTTTTTTTCTAATTGGTATAGAGGATATGTGCATTTGACAGATGAAAAAGGCAGCTTCAATTGGTGACACTTTTAAATTAAGTTTATGATAACCTATTGTGACTCTTCTATACTAGTCAAATGGGCATATTCAATGAAGCTGTTTGAGGAATCACTGCCATCTGCATCGTATTTGATGAAAATTCTTCCTGGGATATAAATAGTTCTGATGTAAAAAGAGATTATTGTGATGGATTACTTCCAGAGGATGATGTCAGCAAGATGGTGATGAAGAAAGCCCCAGACCCTCCTTCCACCCACAGAAATACAGACTTAACAATACATGGACTAATTCCCTGGAGAAATGGAGAAAACATGTTAAGAAGCTCCTGTAACCCAGGTGAACATGAAACCGGAGACATCAAAGCATGGTGATCTGCAAGAAAATTCCCAGTACCTGGTTCTACCCTGAAGATGGAAAGAGAAGACTAAAACATGTACCCAATATTTTGACCTGTGTGGAGGCAGGGAGGGGGCTACCCAAAGTACTGGCTTCTGTATTGCCTGAATCTAAGCACTGACAGGACAGAAAGTCATGTTGGGGGCTACTAAGAATAAAGTTGATGGTTTGGATTAGCACTCATTTACTAGCCATAATCTTAGCGTAGAATGAAAAGAAGAAAACTCCTGCTTCTTCCTGGGAAATGAAGGGCTTGAAACATGAGTCCAACATTCTATCTTTACAAGGAGCTTGCCAAGGGACTGGTTTCTGTCATGACTGTTTCAGAGCACTAAGGGGACCCTACATACTCTAGATGCCTGGGAGCCACTGAGAAAGAAATCTGGGAGATTTGATGCTGCTCAAGTGTTCCTAAATCAACAAACTTGAAAACACCAACAAGGCATATTCTAAAAAGGTAATTGACAAGGTAATCCCATTACAATAGCATCAAAAATAATAAAATACCTAGGAGTGAACTTATGAAGGAGATGAGAGACTTATACACTGAAAACTATAAAATGTTGCTCAAATTGAAGAAGACACAAATAAATAGAAATACATCCTGTGTTCATGGATTCGAAGACTAAATATTGCTAAAAATATCCATAGTACTCAGACTGATATATAGGTTCAATGTAAGCTCTATCAAATCCCAATGGCATTTTTGAAGAAATAGAAAAAATGATCCTAAAGTTCATATAGAAACACAAAACACCTTGAATATCCAAAACAATACTGGAAAAGAAAAAAAGCTGGAAGCCTCATGCTTCTTGACTGAAAAACATATTACAGAGTTACAATAATCAAAACCATATTGTACTGATATAAAATGGACACATAAACTGATGGAAAAGAATAGTGATCCCCAAAACAACCCCACTCATATATAGTCAAATGCTGTTTAACAGGACAGAACACTGGGGAAATAATAGTATCTTCAATAAATGGTGCTGGAAAAATTAAGTATCTACATGCAAGAGCACAAAATTGGGGCCTAACCTTACAACATACATAAAATTCAACTCAATATAAATTAAAGAGTTAACATAAGACCTGAAACTATAAAACTACTACGAGAAAACATAGAAAAAAAGCTTCATAATATTGGTTTGGCAAGATTTCTTCAATAGGACACCAAAAGCACAGGTAACAAAAATAAAAATAGACAAATGGGACTACATCGAACCAAAAAAGCTTTTGTACAGCAAAGGAAATAATCAAAAGAGTGAATGGCAACCTGTGGAATGGGAGAAAATATCCACAATACATATATCTGATAATGGGTTAATATTCAAAATATCTAAGGAACTCCCACAAGTCAATAGCAAAATAATAGCTTTCTTTACTTAAAAATAGGCAAAGGACTTGAATAGACATTTCTCTAAAGAAAACAAACAAAAAAGAACAACAGCTATATAAAAAGATGCTGAATATCACTAATCATCAGGGAAGTGCAAATCGAAACTACAAAGAGATATTATCTCAATGACATATTATTAAAAAAAAACAGAAAATAACAAACATTAGTAAGGATGTGGAGAAATCAGAATTCTTGAGTACTGTTGGTAGGAATTTATAATGGTGTAGCCACTATGGAAAATAGTCTGGAAATTCCTCCAATAATTCAAAACAGAGAGGTACTATATGATCCAGCAATTGCATTTGTTGGCATTTGTCCAAACAAACTGAAATCAAGATCTTGAAGAGATATTTGCACTCCCATATTAATTGCAGCATTATTCACAATAGCAAAGGGGTGGAAACACCTAAATGTCCATCAAAATAAAAGAATAAACAGATTACACACACACACACACACACACACACACACACACACACACACAAATGGGTTATTATTGTGTCTTGTAAAAGAAGGAAATCCTGTCATAAGCTACAACATGGGGAAACCATGAGGACATTATACTAAGTGAAGTCAGTCACAGGAGGACATACTATGCATAATTGTACTTATACAAATATTTAAAATAATCAAACTCATAGGAGCAGAAAGTAGAATGGTGGTTGCCAGGGACTGGAGGTGGAGGGGAAACAGAATTGCTCTTCAGTGGATATAAAGTGTTAGTCATGCAAAATGAAAAAGTTCTAGGGGGTAGGGGGACTGGGTGTCTTAGTTGCTTAAGCATCTGACTCTTGATCTTGGCTCAGGTCTTGATCTCAAGCCCCGTGAGTGTGGAGCCTACTTAAAAAAAATGTTCTGGAGTTTTGCTTTATAACAATGTGCATACAGTTAGCAATGCTATAATGTGCACTTAAAATTTTGTTGAGAAGAGAATTCATGTTACGTGTTTTTTACCACAATTTTTTTTTAAGTGGATCTCACAGTTCCCAGTTCTGCTGAATATTGTCACTGGTTACCTGTGGGGAGCTGCATGGTGTGATATGAGGGGGGAATCAAGACTATAGTGAAAGGTATTTTTATTTTTACTCTCTATATAATGATGTTTTCTTAAATATGCAAAAATAATCATGTATCTGTTCATGTATTATTTTGTAATGTGTAAATAAAAGAACATGGATCTCAGTTTAAAGAAAAAGAGAGGTGTATTACTTCCAGAGTAATTTACTTGCCCCTTCTAGGATAGTAGACTTTATTCTTTGGGTGAGTGAGATAATGTAAGGATCCTCCTCATGGATGAGTATGTTTTGGATGTATCCAGAAATTGAGGAAATGACCCTTAGGTGCTTTTGCACACTCACTGGGTCCACTGTATAATGGTTTTAGGCCAAAATTTTGCTTATCTCACTTCCATAAATGTCCTCTCTGTGGGTAGGCCAGAAAATATTTCACTTTTCCAAGGTTTATCTCAGTTCGAAATTACCATCTATCCTGGAAAAGTCTGTTTCCCTCTTTCTGGGATATAGTCAGTGTGATGAATAATTGCAGATGAATAATTAGCAGAAGAATAGAAAGAAAATTACTGGCTATACCTATGGAAACAAGATCAGGCTGCCTCTTTGGGTACAACATTCCAGGTATACAAATTGGCTCAGGTTTGAAAATTGGATGAGAGGCTATGAAAGCAAAACTATAGAACAAAACTGTTCTCTTTCCACCAGAGTTATATTTTTTGTTTATATGAATCATGCAGGATTACATTTGTTAATTTTCTAGTGTTAAACCAGTTTTCATTACTAGAATAAACTCAACTTGGTCATACATTATTAGACTTCTCATATCTTAGAACTATTTTCTTCTATGTTCACAAGTGAAATTGGTATGTCATTTTTTTGTTGTTGTTGTTCACAAAATGTTCTTCTTAGGTTTGGTACCAAGGTAATACCAGCTTCATTATATGAATAGAGTAATTTCCTCTTTTCTTCCAGGAGAGATTGCATAGATTTTTTTTTCTTTAAATATTTTGACAGAACTCTGGGGAATTTACCTCTGGCTTAACTTTTCTGTGCACAAATATTTTTGACTAATTCAATTTTTCTAATATCTATAGGTCTATGAAGCTTTCTATTTTTTGAATTACTATCAGTGATGTTAATTTTTATAAGAATTTGGTCCATTGCATTTGAGTTTGAAATTTACTGGAATGACATTTTTCATAACATGCTCTTATTACTGCTTCATATGTGCAACATCTGTTGTCTAAATATTAACTTCTGATTTTTGGTCTTGTCTTCTGTGTTTTAATTCAATTTTACCAGAGGTTTGTCATTATTATAAGTCATTTATAAGAAACAATTTTGACTTATGTATTTAATATATGTCTCTTATTGTTTTTATTATTTCCTTTGTTCTACTTTCTCTGTATTTATTTTGGATGTCTGAACAGTTATTGGGAAAGATATAAATACCTCTATTTTTAACTATTCTATTGCTAACATTTACAAATTTGTGTAATACAGATGGTACCCAGAAGAGCAATGCTAAAAGAAAAAAAAAATACCAAGCAATCCAAAATGTGTGGCTGTCTTTTTGTGATTGTTGGAAATCAGCAAGGGGAGGCAAGCTGCAGGGTAGCAGACCTTTGTTATACAGACAAATGTTTCATTACACTGCTGCTTAAGATACTTTGAAAAGCAGACTTGAAAAATTATAGACCTGCAAGTTATAGAGCTTATAACTGTAGAATTGACGTGAAAACCTCAGAATATAGGTCTGTTAGTTTCTTTTTGTTGATTTTTTTAAAGTTCTACCAGTGACAGTACAACGTAGGCTAGTTAGAACAGGTTTCTCTGAAAAGGTAGAGTTTGTAGCAGATAAGACTGTAGCCTCACGTTTTGCCAAGCAGTTCCTACCAAGAGTTTTCAGCCAGACAATGAAAACGAGCTCAGGGGCAAAACTGAGATTCAGATGTGGAGCGCTGAGTCCATTCAAGTTTGAGAGAAAAAAAAGCCAGTAAATTAAAGACCAGTATGTTTAAGTATAAAAAATATCTTTTTATGACATTTTTACTTATGATTACCTGCAGACAGAATTGACTAGAAGCCTACTAAAAATTGTATTTCCAAAGAAACAAACCACCTACAGAAGCTTATTATTTTCCTAACCTTAAAGCAAAACCCTATCTCGAACCTGCAATCATGATGTGGACTACACTAGCTTCTAAAAAAATACTTTTCAATATTTTCATTATGAAGGGTAAGGACAAGGAAAGTGTCATAAAGGACTAAACCAAGGACCATAATCACAAATATCCAGAGGGCATTATAATGAGCTACTTGGGTTATCCAAGGAACTTAATTCAGTACAAGACAGATTTTTCTCCACTTTTGCCCAGTGAGATTTGATGGTTGTGATCATTCAGTAACTGCTATGAATTTCCCATGCTTTCTTTAAAAAAAAAAAAAAACAGTTTTAATCAGTTTTAAATTCTTGTTTCACCATTTTATATTGGCATAGAGGAGAGAAAAAGACATTTCCTCTATGTTTTAATATCCTAAGCATGATGAGCCACATCAAGAAGAATGGTCTCCTTTGGGATATTCACTCCCCCTAAAAGGGAAACAATTCCAAAGTTGCATCCAGGTCAAAGTCCATCTCTGGGTAGGTAATATTTGGCCCTCTCCATCAGGTCTTGATGTGGCTCCTTGTGTTGTGGTTTGATGTGTAGGAAGAAAGGAATTGAACCTATAGGGGAGAGACAAGTGGTGGGCAACTTGGTTTTTTGTGGGGGTTTTGTTGTTGCTGTTGGTGTGTGTGTGTGTGTGTGTGTGTGTGTGTGTGTGTGTGTGTTTAGGGGAGAGACAAGATTGAGAGCAGATCATCACATACCCATTCTACCCTTCTTCTATAGAACTTGAGTGAGGCATATGGCCGCACAGCTATAAAGACAATTTCTAGTCTCCCCTGCATCAAATGTGCCTGTGTCCTCACCAATGGATTACAAGTTGAGGTAATCAGAACTTCTTTTAAAAGAAGCATCATGCCTGCCCCTTTCCCTTTTCCATTACCTTTTCCTTCTGGTTGGCTGAATGTAAATGGCTTAGCAAGAGCTGAAGAGAAGTTATGTAATATTGGCAGATATATAATGACCTAAATAAAGGGTCTTGGTCTTTGCTACAATGAAACCACCATATAAGCCCTAGGCCATTTATTTTTTGGATTACTATGTAAGAGATATACAAACTTTTACTTGGGCCTATATTATCAGAAATGAATTTATTCAGTGACTAGTATAATGCTAATGGCAGTAATTATGATGTCTGTGTTTATGTGACTAAAATGTTTACCATTCTTTCTTGCACACATTTAGCATCTTTTTGTTTAAATTTAGAACAGCACTGGAAGCTGGTGATGAAGAGGAGCCCTTCTCCCTTTTGATGTGAAACAGATACAATGTCAAAAAAAAAAAAAAAAGACACCACACAAACAAACAAAAAAAACAAACCAAAAACCAAGATTACTCCTTATAGAAACTGATCTGTCCACTGCATTTCTTTCCCTGGCATTAATAGTTCACAAATATTATTTGAGGCTATGTTTCAGTGGTTATTGTAGTTATTGTTTTCTCCCTTATCTCCCTGAATTTAGTAAAATCTTTGCTCTACATGGTACTGATATGATAAATCACATTATACTCAAGCTCTCTGGAAATGAAACGGCTTGCCTTTAAGATACCAAATTCTACAGCAAAGCCCTTCCCCCATCTACCACTAACCTTTTGGCTTTCCTCAGTCTTTGACTAGTTGGAAATAATATTTCTCTGGTGCTGACACTGCAGAGGATACAGAAATTCAAACTGCATGAAGGTTGATAAAAATGAATTTTATCAGGAAAGTGAGAAAGTGTTCATATAAATGAACTTTAGATAGCTATAGAGAGATAATCTGGATATTTAGCTGAGAGATGAATACTTAGATTACTATACTAGAGCAGAAGAAAATTCATTTTTTCTTCTTGGATTTTGTATTACATGTAGAATTTCAAAACTCTTGACCTCCAAAGAACTTCCAAATGCATCTTAATACCTCATGATTTTATTTGGCTTATTTTCTACTTCCAAGAACATTTGTACTCTTTAGGAAGATAAAAAACTGAGTTACAAGGCATGTACAAGGTCATATTTTGAGCCACTAGTGGAACTTGGACTGAATTTTTGAACACTTTCTCAAACCAGTTGAACTCAATTTTCACTGCATTGTACATGCCAAAAATTTTTCGATACTGTATAGGAAAAATTATTTTTCTTATCTTGTTTTTAGTTGGTGTGTTTCCCCCCACCCCTACACAGTCTAACCTTTGGCATCCCATTTCTTGCCCTTAGGTTGTATGTGTGCACTACACAGCTTATCACATTTAAGGTACATGCACATGGTGAGTTCAAATCACTGAAGCTTACTGAGCATGTCAGTGTGAAATGCTGCAAAAGAGGAAAGACAGCAAGAGATTATTCCTGATGCTGGTGAGCCCAGATGTGTCCTCTAGATGTCCTACAGATGTTACCTAATAACTTTAAGAGGCTATTTGTAGTGATAACTGTGATAAATTAAATGTGATCAATTAATATTTTGATCAATTCTATTTAAATGAAATGAAAACTCATTTTATAGCCAATCATCCTGGTACAGATCGGATGGTATGAAGGCATTAATTCTCTTTTTTTGAGCAGTTAGCAACACACCTTCCATTTCCTTGCTATCATACTTTTCCAGCATTTGGCTACTCTTAACAAAAAGCATAAAAGGCTTCTCTATTCTTTCCCCAAATTAAACCTTCCTTCTTCATACGTCAAAGAAAAGAGAGTTCAAATTCTTTTCCAGCTCTTTTTTATTAATGCTTGAGCAAAGATATATGTTTTCCCAAGCACCAGTTAAACCAGAAAGAGAAGAATTTCCCAGTGATTCAGTGGATCCATCAATCAATGCTGTAAACTTTTTCAAATTTATGGTATGTTAAATTACAATTATAATTATTATTAAAGAAGGCTCTCTGAGACCAAATTTTTGCTTTATTCATTATCTATCCTTGTCTCTCCCACAACCATTCACCGACTATTTAGAAGACCTACTTCTATGCTCCTCTGCTCTATTTGTAACAAATATTTTGCTACTAATGAGCTAAATCAAACTCATCACTTCCTCTTTCCTGAATCTAGCTTGCTTGTATTTAAATTACTCTCTTGCTGCCTTTCAAATCACTTGAGGCTGGAAAACTTTTCAATGTTCTATATGCATTTATAATATATATGTGTACAAATGACTAATACATGTAATACATATGTATGATACATATGTAATACAGATGTAATATATATAGGTATGCTTCTATCCCTCCCCTCCCCCTCCCTACTCTTTGTTCTGGTATTATACTAATTTTATGAAATTCTTTATCTTCCTTGTTTGTTGAGGTACCTTAATTTGGTGGGGGGGGGGCTTTGTTATGCTGACACTGTGCAAAGCTATAGTTAAAAATATGTAAACATCCTGCATGATTGAAATACACAAGGTTCAACTCCTTGTTTTTCCTCCTCTTACAAAGATAACTATTGATAAGGCCCTGTAAATCCTTAATTTAATTCCTTTCCCCGTTGGAACTTCCATACCCTTACTTCCATCCCTATTGGGATTTCCTTTGGTTTTTTTTTTTTTTTTTTTTTCTTGTTGGGACTTCCAAATTATTTTGCTCACCTCTGATTTCTCCCCTACTCTAGTCCAGCATCCAAGTCCTTAAAAGTGATTTCTAAATATAGATTTGATCATGTTACTACCCTACTCAAACCCAGCCTTACCGTGTTATTCAAAGTCCATGATGATTTGATGGCAGCCTACCTTATCAGCCTCATCCTTGCCACTTTCATCTGTTAGGTTTGCATTGTGCAAACTTCTCCATTTGTAGGGCACTTTTCTTCAAAAAGAAAATCTGTTTGGGAGCCTATTGAACTAATGAGGAACCAATAGGAACAAAACCCAATAAGTTTTTATTCTAAAACTAATAAATTGATGCCTCTGGTTTCTCTTCAAATCGCATAAATCTTTCGCCTTTTACTGAAACTAATAAATTGACACTTTCCTCCTCTTATCAGTGCCTATTTAAAAAATAAAATAAATATGAGAAGTATGCTGAATTTTAGGATATCTCCAGTACTATAAACTTGACTTGGACAGGATTTTCTAGATCAACTATTTAAAATACTATAGATATACATAAAGATAATTATTTCCATCTTGAAAATTGTGTTCAACAATGTGTTGGTTTTTAATTCTATTTTAAAATTATAAGAAAATTGCCCATGTTAGATGCTATTATTCAAGGAACCATACATGTGTGCATGCACGTGCATAAACACACACACACACATACACACACACACATTTATCAATGCTTTGTTTCCCCAATTACTTCCAAAGTTATTCAACTGTGACTACATTAGATTAGACAATTAACTTGCAAATACCTCATTTGGCACAAATGCTTTAAGAATATTATTATTCAGAGCTATTTTTGTTTCTCTATTTCTCTAGAGTTTGGAATTACCCATAGCTTTAAAATTACTAGGTTTTTGGATACATTTTGAATTTAAAAGCCACCTGTAATATTGCGTTAGTCCCCTTTGTTTCCCAGTGTCACGTAGAAAAAGGTGCTCAAATGACACTTCTGGAAGGCAAGTGAATTCACTGTAATGCAGACATATACCAACAAATCAGCTTTCCATTAAATGACTGTTTACTGTATTTAAGGCAATAAGAATGGTAGAAAGAACAATGTTGCCAACCAGGTACCAAATCCATGTTGTCTAGAGAAAAGTAGACTCATACATATGCAAAGAACAGATAGCACATGCCATGTAAATGACAAAATTACTTACACATGAACACTACGATAATAATGGTAATAAAAATGATGATTAATATTTATTGAGCATTTACTATATGCTAGGATCTGTGCTAAACTCTTCCAGACATTTTATCATTGAATCTTCACAAAAATTCTATAAGGCATGAACTAGTACTATACATTTTACAGAATGAGAAGGATTTAAAGAGTTTTATATACACTTAGTTTTACCCAAATGGTAAGGGGTAGAAGTAGAACAGGTTTTTCTGAGTTTATAACTTTCTAATACTCTAAAATGGACAGTTTACCCTGTTAGGGGCATCACTAAGATGGTAGAATTAAATGATGAATAAAATCCAATATATTCCCTAAAAAATAGAATTTAAAAATATTTTCTATGTTACAGCACAATGAAGACAAAATTCTGTAATTGAGCTCATAGGAAGACATAGATTTCCCCAGGAATTAGAGTTCACCTCTGGATAGAATTAGCAGCAGCCAAGCATATTTCTACAATGTTTTGAAGCTTTGATATATTGAGCTATCTACAGCATAAACATTGGTAAATTTAGTGTGGCATATGCTGGATATTTCAAGTTTTAAAATTCCAGCCTAGATGATTTAACAGGATTAAAAAAAACACTGTTCTCTAATATTGCAGAAGTTACCATGGTATATTTCAAGTCACAGTTTCAAAACAGCATCAGCATACATGATCATATTACTAATTGAGTCCATAGCAAATATGGAAACAGGTGCACACATAAAGATCTACTTTGATAATTGAAATTTATTTTGAATAAGCAGTAAACAATATATCTTAAGTTGTCATTACTAAGACATTCAAATGAAAGGAGATTCATGAATGATTATGCAAATTTCAAAGCCACATTCAAAATGCAGCTTAACAGCAATGTGCAAAACATAAAAAGATTCTGTTTCTTGTTTTGTTAGCTGACTTAATCTACTTGTATTTCAGAAATCTGATATTTAAAGAGGAAGAAATTGTCAATTTAGTTGTCATTGGCACAGATATAGCTATGGGAAATTCCTATAAATATTTTTAGTCAATTAGGATTGGCCAGGAAGTTTGAAAATTCATTATACAAACAGAACAATTCATAGGGGGAAAAAAAAACAAAGAAAATGGATTTTCAAACAATGAAACAGTATATAAATTAAAGTGATAAAACAAAGGAAGATGAGATTCATTCATTCATTAACCATTCACTCAATAGGTTTTTATTAAGAATTTACTGTGCAATTTGCGGCACCTGGGTGGCTCAGTTGGTTAAGCACCGGACTTTTACCCAGGTCATGATCTCATGGTTCATGAGTTTCAGCCTCGCTTCTCAGCACAGAGCCTGCTTCAGATCCTCTGTCCACTACCCCCTCTGGCCCTCCCCTGCTCTCTCTCCCCCCTCCTTTTTCTCTCTCTCAAAAATAGACATTTTATAAAAGAAAATGTTACTGTGCAAGATATATCAATAGACAATGACCTCTGCCCTCATGGCACTTTCTAATGAGAAGTACAGAAATGATAAGACTAATAGTCCAATTCATTTTTAACTATAGCTATGATAAATGCTCAAAGGGGACATTAGCATGAACTCCAAGCATAATAAAAGAGCTTGAATTAGTGAAGGACAGAAGAAAAGGGAGATGTGGCAGGCACACCAAGATAAATTCATTAATGAAGCAGCATTTGGGGCTGAGATCTGAACTAACTAGGTCAACAGCAAAGGAAATAAAAAAAAAATCAGATAATTTTGTGTTGTGATTGTTCAGCATTTATGTGAATTTCTCTATCAAAACTTTTCATAGTATAGTAAGGTAGTTCTTGCAGAACTGAGTGTGATTTATGTTAGAGTAATGTTCAAGAAATATGCTTTATTTGGAAGCGAAAGTACATGATGGTTAAGTTTACTCTAGAATCACACAGCCACAATTTGACTCCTTGCTCCACACTTCCTTCTACTCTTTGTGAAATTGGGCAAGTTTCTTCAGCTTTCCAAGTAATAAATAGCTAAAAAATTGGGATAACATTGCCTTTATTATAGTCTTGATATGGGGTTTCCCTGAGATGATAAACATCCACCATATCCCTGGTACAAAGTAATTATTCAATATATCCTGGCTATTATTATAAGCAGAAAAAAGATTGAAAATAAATGTCAAAGAGGACTTATAAGATTACAGGCGTTATTCCATAAGTAACAGGAAGCCATTGAAGTTTTCTGAAAAATTACTTAAGCATACACATTAAATTGTTAGTGACAATCTATAGCTTATATAGTGTTTCCAAACTCATTATTTAATTTAATCCTCATTAATCTTGAAGTGATGATATTTTGATTGACATTTTACAGTTTAACAAACTAGAACTCAAAGCACTTAAATGACTTGCCCGAAAGCTCATAAGGACTTAATAGCTATGATTGACGACTTCAAGCCAAGAATAGTGTAAGTTTTACCATGACACAGCTGGCAGATGATTTTAAAAGACACTGTAAACAGGTTACACAGAAAAACCAAGGGACACCATTATTTTGGTTATTCTGAACTGGACGTGGAAAACTTTTATTTTTTGGAATGTTGTTGGGAAGAACATAGATATCTGATAAATGTTTAAGAATCTGAAAACTTTGATGTTGGCCCCATCTTTGTCACTTCACTTTGCAACAAGTCACAAATCATTTAACCTCTGTTGTTGTAGGGTCCCTCATTTAAGAAAAGAAAAAAAAATCATCCCATTTCTTGGGATTTCCTAATGGCTCAAATGAGACACACTCCTCCCCCCAAATGCCCCAACAAACAAAACAGAAAAATCAAAAGAAAAACATACATGTATTGCCACTTTAATAACAAAGGTCTCTATTCTTACCTTGAACTTAAAGTCTCAGAGGAAAAGTAAAGTCAGAGTCACTGAAATGCAAAGAGATAGTGGCCACTCTGGTTGTTTTCCATTTCCTTACACTGCCCACCAGAAATTTTTGGGTGCTCTGTCTCTTCCAGTTTCAACTGTGAACATGCAGACTTGTTGTAGTTTGCTATATATGTCATATGTACTGAGGGACATTTTTCCAAGTCTACCTCTCTAGCCAGATGTTAACGAATTGTTGCCTTTATGGCTTTGCTTTCTTTGTCCCATCGTGCTTCAAGACATATAATTTTTTAATTTTTATTTATTTTTGAGACAGAGAGAGAGACAGAGCATGAGTGGGGGAGAGGCAGAAAGAGGGAGACACAGAATCCGAAGCAGGCTCTGGGCTCTGAGCTGTCAGCACAGAGCCTGACGTGGGGCTCGAACTCACGAACCGTGAGATCATGACCTGAGCTGAAGTCAGATGCTTAACCGACTGAGCCACCCAGGTGCCCCGTGGCATATAATCTTCTTTTATAAAGAAGGAAGAGTAAAAGTCAAAGATCCTGATGTAGTCTTCTCATCTTCTTTTATTGTTCTCAAGGTCTCTGAGGCAGTTTTTTACGGAGGCAAAGGGGTTGGAACTTCCTACTCATTCTCTTCTTTTTCTATTCTGACCTTATAGTCTCTTCCTCTTCTAATTATCCCCAACTGAATTTTATACCTTATTACATCTTATAGAAAATTTGAAGATTTTGGAAAATGTCCTTAGATATAATTCCATGCATACTAGAAATTTCCTTAGTGAAACTCATGTTTTTGGAGAGTTTAATATGGTAACATATTGTAAAACTTTATAAAACTACCACTTAAAAAATTGGACTCTCACCTACAGAACTTTTGTAAAAGCTAGTATCTGAAATAATCTAATTGCTTGAAAGAATAACTTCCATTAAGAATTCCCCCTTTCCTAGAGTAGATACTCGGATATAGTCCTACACATGGTTGTAAGAAACTAATGTAAAGATTTTTCATGTAACAAGAGGTTTGCAGAGTGGTGAGGTGACAGACTGAAACATGTTATAGCTTGGTTTTGTTGGAGGGTCAGAGACAACATTGTGTTTTATATACTTCCGAGACAATTTGGGCCATAAGATAATATCTGTATTATAGAAAAGCAGTCAGCATATAAAAGAATTTTACTAGTCTACAAAGGTAGCTTTGATTTATAACAATTAATGTTCTTTGCCACAACAGCTTAGAAACTTAGACTACTAGAATAAGCATTTGAACTACCCAGTCCAATATCCTTATTTTACACAGGAGAATGCTGAGCCCAGAAGAGAGGTGAAATGGTTAATTAAGGTCATACTGTTAGTTAGAGGCTCCAACTACAACCCCAACATACTGATCCTGGTGAGGTACACTATGTTACACTTCATTTTTTTTTCTGTGTGCTCCATGTTTTGTTCACCTCAAAAGAGAAAGACTCTGCCTGAGATTGACTTGTCAGGTATAGGCAAGAACAAAGCAAGAATCCAGCCTACTTCTCAACACATAAGTCAATTTCAAGAAAATTGATATATGCTGACAAACAATACTATTAAGGAAGAGGTGTTTTCTGGACCAAAGAAATGACCTTCACACAGGTGGAAGTAGAAGCAGTGTTGAATGCCCTGTATGATGGAGAAGCAAATGAATTATATATAAAGATAGTTCAAATTGATTACGGCAGCAAGAGACTAGTCAAGGACATTCATAGGCAACTTTACTAAAACATTTCTCCATCCGTCCTCAAGAACATATTCCAAATCCTTGGCCTGGAAGAAAACAGCATCTGGACTGAGAACTCCTAAACCATCGTACTTTGTCAGAGAACAATTCCACTGCTACTAAAAGCCCCCAAAATTTAAAGACTTAAAAACTAGGTAAATATGCTAAATAGAGTTCATGTGACATTACTATGAAATACAGGCAGTGCAGATGATGAATGCAGGGCGAGATTACAGTTTGCAAATCTGAATAATGAATGATTCTTCACATTAACCTAAGCAAAGAAGAGAGAAAGCCAATGACCAACTGAGGAAGGCTTCCCAGGAGAATGTAGGAGGGAAATATGCTGGGTGTAATTGCCAAGTTTTACCTCAGAAGCTGAAGGGCACTGGGCAGTGACTGTGAATAAAGAGTGAGATGCTATTTTAGAATTTGCTCCTGGGAGAGAATACGAGCTGTAATGTGGAGGGCTGTATTCACAAATATAAAAAACATGGAATGTGTTAAGTTATACTGATGTGAAACCCTAAGAATAAACTCCAAAGATGACCTGGAATGATTACCCTGAATGCTTATATTTTCTTTCACTGTATACAGACATCCCTAAAGCAAATGAAAAGTAATCACCATAAAGCTTATGAAGAAATGTGGTATGTTCAAAAGTCACTCTGCTGCCTCACCGTACTCACATAAATGTTCTCACTGAAGTGAAATTTCTTACAAGTTGTTTTTTTTTTTTTTTTTTTGAGAAGAGGGAGGGACAGAGGGAGAGAGAGAATTTTAAGCAGGTTCCATACCCAGCACAGAACCTGACACGGGGCTTGATCTAACAACTGTGAGATCATGACCTGAGCCGAAATCAAGAGTCAGATGCTTAACCGATTGAAGGGTAAGCCAAGGTTCTCCAAAGCAAAGTTTTTCATCCCCCTCATCAGATGGCCATCCATGCTCTCTGAGGCCAATTTTATGTTTATATTATCACAAGTAAAATGGCTCCATAAATAATGGAGGGAGAAGAAACAGGTGAAGAGTAAAGACCACGTGTGATGATAGATGAGCAAATAAATTACCAAGGCAACTGAGAAAAGACACATGTGTAAGTCCTAAAAGAAGCCAAGAATGCAAGGGCTTTACTTTTCCCCAAAGAAGTGCACAGTTTCTATCTATCACCAAACCTTCTGTGGAGTTTTCACTGTTTGGGAAATGGCAGTAACTATACTCTGGTAAAACCACCTTTCTGATCATGGTGTCTCCATGAGCAAACAAGACAGGAGAACCTGCATTTAAAAACACATTTAAGAAGCTAGCAATCCAGAAACCATCATGTAGATATAAGGAAACAAGTTATATGAGATTAAGATGAATGTATTAGTTGATTTGGTGAAACACAAGGTCTTTTCCATAAAAGATAAACAGGCTATGGGATTATTTAAGGCACCCCATGGCCATGGGTGGGAGGCTAACATTATTTAGGTTAGGCTACTCACTCTATGAAAATTTATTCAAAAGTCTGACTGTAACCTTAGGAAATGGTTTTGCATAACTGGAATATGCTTATGAGACTCACCAATGACTATTTTATTTGGCCAAGAAATGTGGACACAAAGATGAATAATGACTGCCCTCTCTATAAGGTGCTCAGAATATTTATGCCCTTGTTTCTTCATAATCATTCATTAATAATCCCCTTACCCTTTGTCACATAATGAAATGAATCTCCTACTTCCTTCAATTAAACATATGCAAGTATTCAGAATATTTCTGAGAATTTTGACAGATGTTTATTATTATTTTTTTGTAGAAGCACAAGATTAATGTTGGAGCAGCTAACCAGAGGCTTCAGGCAGACTCGGTTTTATAGAGAATATACAAGTAAATTTTTCAGTGTTACATTTGCAAATGATCACGTATCCCTTGTAGGAGGGGGAATCCAGATGACAAAGTTTGTCTTAAGGCCAACAAGCCAGGTTAAACTGAGAGAAAGATACAGAGTCCATTCTCTTAAGACATGGGTTTAGAGAAGAGGCTGAAAAAAAGTAGAGAAACCAAAGAAAACTACTTTACTATGAGCTCTACAGAATAACGGTTTCAGTTTCATGAAGAAAGGTCTATGAATTGCATCTTTCCCTCTTTCCAGAATTCAAACCCAAATGAAGATGATGCAAGGGGGAGACAGAGACTTAAAAACAAACAATTAATAAAAAAAAAAAAAAAAAAAAAAACTTTATTATGGACTAGACCTGGAATGGAAGACCAGATATCTAGGTGTAGCCAAAGGGCCTTACTGAGGCTTTTTTCATTAATTAGGCAGACTGACCCAACCAACTTCTGGATCCATGGGACCACAGCATGATACCTTTTCAGGGTTAGTCCACTTGCTGCATCTCAGAGACCAGAAAGCAGCCTCAGAGATAATTTTTCAGGGACTGTGCCACACAATCCCACTTCCTTCTGCCAAACTCACTTATCAGATAATTTACTTCTCTTCTCCAAAGGAGAGAAAATGCATTGAGAGCAGGGAGGGTGGAGCTGGGTGTGCTATGCTTTCCTTCCCAAGAAAAAGTGGTAAGTTTGGAACACATGGTTTTCCCAACAATACAGAGAATATAAGGAATCAGCAGCTGAGTAGCTAGAAATGAGGGAGATGATGGAGATAATGCTCTTAGCAGACTTTATCCTCCCTGCATTTGGTATAAATAACCATGGTACATATTTTTTTTTATCCCCAGACATGGCCTGGAAGTATTCACCTAAGGCCCACAGCATCCTGGAGTACATGCTTGATATTAATAAAATGTAAAGGTGGGACACCTGGGTGGCTCAGTAGTTGAGCTTCTGATTCTTGGTTTCAGCTCAGGTCGTGGTCTTGAGGTTCGTGAGTTAAAGCCCTGCATTGGGCTCTGTGCTGGCAGTGTGGAACCTACTTGGGATTCTCTCTCTCTCCTCTCCTTCTGCCCCTCCCCCACTCATATGCACTCTCTCTTTCTCTTTCTCTCAAAAATAAATAAAAACTTTAAAAATAAATAAAATGTAAAGCTATGTTTCAAATATTTTTATTCCTGTATGTAGATAATTGTATGCAATTGGACAAACATTATAATCAATTTTATGGTATATAGATTACTAGGTTAATTAGAATATCAATTATCCTGAATGTATCCCCACCCCATGTCCACCATTTGAATCAATGAGAGGTATTTGACTAAATGAATATTTCTTTGTAAAGATCCACTGTGTTCAAGGCATGTCTTGATAACAGACATAAAGAAATGAATTAGACACATTCCTTGCCCTGAAAAGTTCTTATCACATAGAAGTTACAGTCATGTAGCTAATTAGGTGCAGCACAACAATAATGCATTGTTAGAGGCAGTGCAGAAGGAACTAAAAAGCATATGCAGATCTGCCTAGTCCTCAGTGAAGGCTGGGATTTGAACAAGGCTTCTGAAAAATAAGAGCTAAATCACCAGGTACTGAAATTACAGAGGGCATTCTAGTTAGCAAAGGAGCAGTTCTGACAATAATAGAACCTTTTGTGGAATTACAGATAATGCCATTATTGAAGAGTAGAATTCAACTGTAGGGTTGATAAGTTAAAGGTCAAGATGTAGGTTGAGGCAAGCTCTTAAAAGTTATTTTGTGCTGTATTTGTGTTGTTATTGTGTTTTTATTGCTTTGGTTTGTTTTTATTCTCTTCTTTTGAAACAGATATAGCCATTTTTGCTAAAAAATAAATGGGGATTAGATGTCATCTTAGAACCACTGACATTTGCTAAGCTTCAAAGGGTAAACAAATGGGAAAAGTCTTAGTACTTCTGGGAGAAAAGGGTGGTTTTACTCTGAAAGGGGTTTATCACTGGGGTTGGTGATTGTTCTTCTGTGATGTGGTAGACAATGTACTCAGTTTTTACAGCATCTGTTAGGTTGATAGAGTTAATGTACATGACAAATAAATACATTTGTAGATCTATAGTACTTTCTTGAGGGTCTATAATTGACCCCATTGTTGGAAAGTAATTGTTCCCCCCATTACTGTTACAAAGGAGCTTGACTCCTTCACTGGTGATACCTCAGGAGAGAAAGAACTTGGCTCCACTACTGAATTTTGGACCAAAATTATAAGGGCAGCCTTACCTACTGGGGGAGTGTCTCGCTTTTAAATATTCCAAAACTTTTACAAAAGAAACTAGTTTCCCTTCCTGTTCTACCAGAAAGACTCACCATTCCTCAACTATTTTGGTGCAGGAGCACTTGTTTACAATAACTGATTATCTCTGCCACGTCATCTCCCTGAGGCCAAGAAGATCAAATGAGTTTAAATCAAATGTCTCAAGCTAGGTTGGCTGGCAACTATCCATGAAGCAAATTACTGGAGAGTAAGTATCCTTCTCCATAATATTTGTTATTATAGATGATCACACTGTTTTAGTATAGGTAACTGCTATGCAAAATGGGATTCAGTCCATTTCTTTGCTTGGACACAAATTGTCAAGCTAGTGAAGGGTAGCAGAATATGCCATCCCCAAATATGCTCCTTCAGCATACTGATTATTTTCAGTTGTAGTCACTTTAAAAACAGCTAATACAGGAAGAGGCTTTCTCTGAACTCCTCCTATCTGCCTAAAGATAGATCTTCCAAAACAAACTCAACTGTCCTAAACTTCTTCCCAGAGGGATTTTGTTAACCAGGGAGGACTGACTCTTACCACAGGAGGGGAGTCTACACCGAGGCAAACTTTGTCATGAACTGTCATACCTCCCATCTATTCTTCTAAGAGCCTATTTATTTTTTCCTAAGAATCATTTACTCTCCCCAAAGAGTCCTAAAAACCCCCTACCCTTCCCCTGTTGAAACTGTATTTAAGCCTGAATTCTAAGCCACCTCAGGAAATTACTCAGTTTCCCCAGGAGGTATACATGTTAATAACCTGTTTTTTTCTTGCTCATCTGTCTTTTATTATAGAAGTTTCATCTAAGAACTCAGAAGAAACACGATTATTTTTCCTCCTCTACATTAGTTTGTATTAAGCCTCTGTCGTTCATTCACCACATAATGTGTAATGACATTGGACTGATCCCATGGTGCTTTCCTCCATCACTTGATGTGTGTATAAGAACCCTTAGGCTTCAAGCAGGAGGGAAAAGAATATCCTTAGAAGAAGGTAAAGTGGACTTCGGATGTCTTGCTATTACCTGTTTGGGGAGAGAAGTCAAGGATTTTGCATTTTGGGGACAGACTAGAACAAGTTTTGAACTCTTTCGATCTGTAGAACTTCACCCTGGTTTTATGAAAGTGCTAGAGAAAGAAAAAGTCTGTGGTTATAATCAAGGGAGACAGACATGATCAAATATGTAGCAGTCCACACTGGTAATGGTATGGGATGCTGGAGCTACCTGACTAGCAAGGAAGTTACAGCAAATATTCAAGCCCAGACTAAGAAATGCAAAGATAGCACTGGTGAAGAGAAAGGACAAAACCAAGGTTTCCTCACAGAGGAGAATACATACATCCACACACTACTAATCTATCTTTCATTTTTAGGGCATTATTTCTCAGGAAACATTCATTCTAATACAAGTACCACAGGTTGGCTCATGTTCAATGTATTATTTATGTGAAGGAAATGGATTAGGCCATGTCTAACCGTTAATGACGATTTGAGGCCTTGCTCTCTGGGGGATATCAGCTACTTTCCTGCTCTTGGCTTTATTACTTGTATGTAAAAATGAATCCTCCACCTGTGTGAAGTTGTCCTCCTCCTACTGTCCTCTTCCTGTGTGAACAGTGTGTTTTCACCTTAAAAGAAGTATCAGGTGCTGGTTTTGTGTAGAGTAAATTGCTGCAAAGCTAAAGAAGCTGCCCAGAAGCAATAATTGAAGGGGCTGACAAGAATGGTGTTAAGTGTGCAAATGGTGTTCTTATGAAATACTCAGGAGTAACTGGCAGTTAGAAAAAGTTAGGGTTGAAGGCAAAACCTAAAGTGTAGTCTTGAGTTTCACACTCTGATTACACATATATTTCCCTGAGCCTTTAGTAGCCAATATATTTTGTGGCAAAATATTTTTCTGAGGTATATACTTGTAAAACAAAGACATGGAATTATTTATTTAAAAGTATAACCCTTGGGACACCTGGGTGGCTCAGTCGGTTAAGCGTCTGACTTTGGCTCAGGTCATGATCTCATAATTCGTGAGTTCAGGTCCCACATCAGGCTCTGTGCTGACAGCCCAGAGCCTGGGGCCTGCTTCAGATTCTGTGTTACCTCCCTCACTGCCCCTCCCCTGCTCACACTCTGTGTGTGTGTCTCTCTCTCAAAAATAAATAAAACATTAAACATTTTTTAAACAAAATAAAAAAAATAAAAGTATAATCCTTTATTTTAAAGATGAGGTATTTTGCACCATTCACTGGAGTGAGCATAGAGTGAACAAATGGCTAAGGAAGTACAGTTTGAAGTTACCCTGTAACCACATCATAGCATTTTCACTGTTTCTGAAGCTATACATTTTAGGAAAGAACACCACTGTAATCCACTACTGTCATAGATACAAAGCAAACAGAAAAGAACAAAACAAACAGAAAATACGACCAACAAAAACTCTAAAATGTATCTCATTTTCAAAGGGATGAATAAAGGCCTAATAACCCCACAAAAACTTCCAAATAAAGTTTCAAGTAGATATTAGGCTGACATTTCCTTAGCAGAGACTTCAATTAGAAATCTTCTGTAGGCGAAGGGTGGGAAGGCATGAGTAGATGAAATTTAACTTACTTCTCCAGCACATGCTGTGAGCCCTACATTCTCACCTCCACAAACTAGCAAATCAAAGGTTTTGAGGATTCAAGCATTTTTCTTCCAGCAGTGGGTGGTCCAAGTGCCTCAACCCAGCTGTCTTTTCATATTAGAAAGAAACTGAGATCATTGTCACTCATACAACATCCCGTTTGTTCTGCTGCTCTTGCTGAATTTTCTGAATTTTATATGGGGTCTCTCTCCCACTAAGAGGATGAACCCGTGCTGCAACTTCTCTGTTTAAACTGTGGGATAATTCCTTCTTTCAGAAAAAGAAAGAGTAGGAACATTCATTTTTACAAAGAAGTCAGGCATTAAGGGACGGTCTGCAATACAGAAATAAACTGCAGATCCTTCAATTGTCACATTTCAGAGATTTGCACGGCAAGCCTTAAAATAGTTTCTCTTGTTTTTTAAAAAAAAAGATTTATCAAGAGTGATTACTAAATCATATGATTTCAAGGGACTTTCTCCAGAATGGCCAACCATTCAGCAATAAATTCCAATGACATATTCCATATGAGGGCAAGTGTTCCTTCTTCATGGGAAATATGCCTTCTGTGAAGTGTTGTTTGCAGTTCCTTAACTCTGTACCTGGGGGTTGGGGAAAGGCAGTGGAGGAAATGGAGGAGAGATAAATGGAAATCATCTCACTCAGAATTATGGGAAATTATTTTGAAAAGTATTTTTGAAATCAATAATAATGCAGAATTATTTAATTACTATATTGCACACCTGAAACTAATGTAACACTGTATGTTAACTGGAATTAAAATAAAAAGTTAAAATAAAGTAAAATAAAATAAAATAAAATAAAAGACACAAGTTGTCCTCCTAGGAATTCTAGGACTGTGCTGGGTGGGGCTAGAAAGAGGAACAAAAATAAATTTAAGAAGGCATTTTTCTACCATGAAACTGTTTCAGGAAAGGGATTTAGATACAATTAGAAAGCAGTATACAATAAGCTAGGGAAAAAAGGAAAAGACAGTCCGTGAAGGCTTCCAACTTTACCTTCCTCCCCCCTCCATCTTGGTATTTTAACTAATGCCTTTATAGGATCTCATTACACTACACATATTAATTAAAAGTCTCCCATTCAGACAAAAGGCTAGATTAAGCAAAAAGAAAAAAGGACTCTAAAAATAAAATAGCATATGATGGAGTATAAAGACCAACTAGAGTTGGGTCTTATGCAGGCCCAGGACAACTAGAAGCCTCTCTGTGTCTGCCTCTCCTTTGTTCTTACAAAGATCTAGACTATCCCATGCATCCTAAGTTTCCATACTCAGTGCCAGTGACACTGAGAAATGAAGGACCTGTTCTTGCTCAATCCCAATTCTCAATTTCTGGGAAATAGAATTAGATTGTCACAGCTTGGGTAATCAGCTATGGCTAGGGGATTCAGAATCACAACTTAAATGTAATCATGGTTGGTGAAGAACCAAACCATGGCTCAGAGTTCAGTTACTGGAGAAAAACAGATAGCTCTTGAACTGAAAAGGTACCCCCCAAAGAGAGTTTATTGTACTCATTTGTATAATGTACTAGAGTTTCAAAAATGCCATGTTTTATCAGGAGCCACATATACTTCATATTTCTCTCTTACATTTCCAGGAGAAATAAGCATGTCACTCTGCAACTCAATAGATACACGGTTTCTATTTTTCAGTTAGTGTGTGCATGTGTAAGACCAAATAATTTGACTTCCTTTTATAAAAGAAAAATGGAAGGGCAATGAGCCCAAAATCATCTTCTCATTCTTGACTCTACCACTGTATCTACAAAATTCTTCTGCCATATGCTCTCTTCAATGTTTAGGCAGATCTCTACCATGGGGAAGCCATATGTTGACTTTGCAAAATCATATCTTCTATTTAGCAGAAATGAGCCCACCATATTGTGGATGCAGGCATTAGGAACCTCAATACCTTTCATCTGAATGCAAAGAGGGCATTAAACATGTCTCTAAATGGTGCAGCTAGAGGTATGATTGCTTGATTCGAATAAATGAATGTGGATTTGTGACAGGTGATCTTTACCATGTTTAGAATCCCATAAAGATATTTTAGAATCCAAACCCAAAACAGAGGTTCTTCACCACACTTTGATCTCCACTTAAAGGTTCTTGCTGTTTTCCCCATGGTTTACAACTTGAAGATGTTTTGGAACTGACTTTCAAAAGGACAATTTCCCAGCATTCTTGGAAGAAAAAAGTAAAGGACAGCTTAACAAATTACATTTGAAAAACTTAAAGATGTCATTTGGAAATTATGATGGATTTTCAACTAAACCTATTGCCAGAGATAAAGCTTTAATTAAAATAAAACTAATAATTGCTATCCTTGTGTTAATAACCTATATGCTCCATGTATTCTCATACATTTAACTTTATTTTTTTTATGTTTATTTATTTTTGAAAGAGAGACAGAGTGAGAGGCGGAGGGGCAGAGAGAGGAGTCACAGAATCCGAAGCAGGCTCCAGGCTCCGAGCTGTCAGCACAGAACCCGACATGGGGCTTGAACTCACGGAGTATAAGATCATGACCTGAGCTGAAGTCGGACACCTAACCAACTGAGCCACCCAGGCACCCCCATACATTTAACTTTAGTAGTAGATGTTTCTTTTAAAAGAAATAAATTATTCTGTTTTGGTTGGGTGCCTAAAATGAGATCATTCTTTTCTACCCTAAAGGGTGTATATCATGAACTAGTGTGGAACAGTGAACATTCTATGTTTTTGGAGCAAAAGAAGGTAATTCACAGAGATTTTTTTAAAAGGTCTTTTTTAAGGTTTTTAGAGAACTTGTTAAAAAACACCCACAACCATATTTCAAGTCATATTCCCTCTCCTGTCTCTTCTCCCCACAAAATGCTCACAGACTGCCAATTTAAAGAAAAAACATAGTCAAGCCAGATAAAAAGCATCCAAATGAAGAGAAGGTTAATCGTGGAAGGAGATGGAGGTGGTCTGGACAATCTGTTGATTTCTTCGCAATAACCGTATTTAGCCATCTCTTCCCCAGCCCCCCTGAGGATGAAAGGTGGCGTTCATTAGCCCCCAGACTCTAGGTTATAACAGTGTTCATCCCCAGTCATGTATCTTGCACCTTCATCATCAACCTTCTGACCTAAGAGTCTTGGGAGGGGAGCCTGGGAAGGACGCCTTGGGAACTCAAGTTAAGAAAATAAACAGGAATGTGAATAAGAGTGTGAACACTTAGAAATGGTAAGCAGTAAGCTAGGTCTTTTGTCTTTTCATCTAACCCAAATAAAACCAGGTAAGGATATGACCGCCAAAGGCATTTTCAGCCTCATTTTTGGCTCCTGGCATGACAGCCCAGTGAGTAGTAATGACAGACATAAATGAGAATATGAATTTTAAACCTGTTTAACTGTTGCCTTTTAGTCCTCTCATCCCCTTTATGATAGTAGAAATTAAGCTCTCATACTGAGTTATGACCATCTCTTACTAAGGTTTTAATCTTGGTAGCTACTTACAGTTATTGTAATGCACAAACTGCCAGTGTCCTTATCTGTAAAATGGGAATGATAATACTACCTATTTCTTGGAATTATTCTAAGGACAGAATGAGACACTGGATAGATAATAGTCTAGGGTCTGGTCTATAGTAAGAGATAAAAGAACATTAAGTACCTTCATGCTTATAACTTTTGTTAGAAATGTTAATTATATACCCATAATGTACATTTATAAACACAATTATATTGTTATGAATCAGAAGATTTGGGTTTTATTTCTGGCTGTGTCACTAAGAAGCTAAGATCCTTAAGTCAGATACTTAGCACCTCTTATCTCAGCTTATAAAATTAGAAGTTTGGATTAGATGACTATTAAGGTCACTTTTGGCTCTATTATTCTACGTTTGATTTTCCCATAGCAACTGTTTTCTTCAATGAGACTGGCTGGCTAGAGATCTGCTCTCTACAATGTAGTTCTCTTTTTAGAAATGTACAGATCAGAATTAAGCTTTTCTTCCAGGAATCCATATGATGGTCAGCACTGAGTGTCACTTTCTTGGGATTCCTGAGCCCATACCCTGGGGAAAATGCTCATTTCCTTACCAGTGAATATTTTTCTAAATATATATGTACAATGAAAAATAGTCCTGGATAAACAGTGGGATCTGATGGAAATATTTATGTATCAGATTCCAGGGCATGGGGAACAGCAAAATGGTCGCCGAAATGGAGGGCTGAATTGGAGAAGACCTCCGTAGTAATCCAACAATAGCATTCCTTCCATGCTGTCCAGGCACCAAATCCAAGTTGATATGTGGTTGTGGCAATGGAAGGGTATAGGATCCCAAAAGGATACTGACAAGGGACAGCGATGGCAATGTTGGCTAGAAAGTAGACGGGCAGTGGCTTTCATTCAAGAGGTTTACCCACAGGGAGCTGATAAACAGACATGAATGTGTTTCAGGGCCAAGGTAACTCAAAGCAAAAGCCCAATCCTGGAAACTGGGGCAACATGGACAGGAAGGATGACAAGTTACAGTGGCAAATTCCTAGACTCCACTGATCTTCATTGTGACAACTGAATGTGCAATTGCAAAAAGAAGAGAAAACAATTTGGAGTCACTCCTTGTTTCAAGAGGCCAGTAAGAATCCTAACAAAAAGCTCTATACAGCAGATAGTGGTCCAGAGCCATTGAAATATGGGGTGTGGGGAAAATAAATGTACAGAAAGATAGTATGCAGTTTTTCTCTGGGTTGTTTAAAGGATAAACACCATAAAGCATTGAAAACATTGATCTGTATCTGATCTGTGCCACAACTTTTCATTTTGTTCTGAAGCCAGCAGAAAGAAGACCAAGTAACATCTCTAATAGGCTCTTTCTATTATGAATCAAGATTTCAGATGGCACTAGACTTAAAACAGTCATAGTGGTCCCATAACCATTATCTGCAATGTGGAGGTCAGTAGGATGTTTGGTATAAAGTTAAAAATAGCTAACTTCTAGGGAAGGCAAAAGCCCAGGGATGGTTGATGATCCTAAGAGAAAAGCAAAGCATAGTTGGAATTACCTCTAAACAGAAATGTGGCAGGACGAGGGAGAAAAAAGAAAAGCAGAGGGATCAAGTGGGAAATATGCTAATGCTCCATTTCCAAAATAGACTTTTTACTATATTAGTATGCCTCTCTCTACACTTCCACTTATAGCCCCCAAAGAGAAACCTGTTCCTCAGTAGACCTAGCTTCTTACATGGAGCCCATAGTAAGTTCACTGATTTAGAAGAAAGGAATGTAGGAGGAATGGACAAACCAAATGAGAGATAACCAGAGCTATTTACCTATGTCAATCAACATGGTTCTTTATCCTAAACATTAACAGACAACCAATGAAACCTGACGCTTGATAAAAAAAAAAAAAAAAAAATTAAACCAACAAAACAAATAGGACAAAGAGCCAAGATGAACAAGTGGAGCAATTAACCACAGGGATAAAAACATTGAATTCATGGAAAATAATTTTCATTTAAAAAATTCTGATTAGCATCCACAGAGAAATTTTAAGCAAGTTGTATCCAAGTAAATAAGAACAAGCTGCCATCTTATATCTAATCAAGCAATAGGAAAAAAGTTCTTGAAAATGAAAAATATACTTAAGGACAAAACAAACAAGCAAAACAAGTATTCTAGCAATGATGAAGGAAATATTCCAAGATAAACAAGAAAAACACACAGCCAGGGGAAAAAAAAAAAAAAAGGTATGGAGAATGAATCCTGAAACAACCGTATCTATTTAATAGGAGGTCCAGGAATGAAAAGCTATGGAAACAAATGGGAAAAAATTATCAAAGAAAAACAAAACAAAACAGAAAAAGCTTAGGAAAGGCACAGAAAATGTTCACTTTAAAAGGATCTGCTTAGCGCTGAACAAAATGAAATAGTATCCAGTATTTACTGCATTCTTCAAATGTGTTGTTTTAATCTTTGCAACAATTGTACAGTATATTTGATTGTTGAGTCTTCACTTTACCTTAAGGGTTAAACATGCTTACTTTATGACTGAGTAAAAGGAAGTGTGATTCAATCTTTAACTTACACAAATGCCTACAATTAGGGGCACATTCAGCTTTAGAATCAAATCTTGCCTGAGAGACTTTCCCCTTAGTCACAAATTGAACGTGTAGACAAAAAAAAGACCTACGCCTAGATAGTGTTACGATGATAACAACTATCAACAAATTGTGCCCAACCCAAATATCAATAAATTTAAGACAAAAAAGATATTTTTAAGTCTCTAAAAGCTAGGGAAGTTTATTTCCTATGTACCTGTTTCTTAAAAACAAAAAGAAAAATTAAGAAGCTACTGTAGCAAAATGAAAGAAAAATCAAACAAAGGTAGAGGGTTTAACAAACAGTAGAAGTAACCAAGAGTTTCAATGGCCCACAGGATCATCGTTGTTCAGAAAAACCAGAAATCATTGGTTTACATTAGAATAAGGAGTGTCCTCAAGAATAAAACTGATTCTTATCACCAGAAAGTGCAAGATGTTAGTATCTTTTACCAAAATAGGGAAAAAGGCAATTAAAAACTTGGCAAAAGTGGCAACATGGTGAAATCATGGTTTTTGCATGAAGCAAACTGTGGTATTTAACAGTTATTTTCAGGAGTTTGGAGCACTGAGTTACAGAATCCATTGGATCTTGATGCTTGGAACATTCTTCATGTGGTACAGATTTAGTGACCTAAGATATTTCCTTTCTTCACAGATCCAGTCATACCATTTGGTTGTATAATTAGTAATCCTTACACAATCATGTCATATAGTCTAATAAGTGGTATTTAAGGTCTAGAATAAAACTAAAACCAAACAGAAGACCTTGATGTATTTACACAAGGAAATATAAATGTTATAAAACTTGATAATATAAGATAATGACACAGCTAATAAAGTCAGGAGATAAGAAAGGAGAGGTATAGAAATGTGGATGTGTTTGTTTTTCTTATCTTACAATGTGGGAATCCAACTGATAGTAAAGGGAGTGGACCCGAAAATACAGGATTAAGAATATTATTGAACATTATAAATGTAAACATGAGAAAAATTAAAAGATAAGTTGGAGAAAGAAGTGTAGAGAGAGGGTGGTAGGGTAAATGTGCTCAATTCATCATATATTAGGGATGAGAATCAATACACAGAATCAAGAAGCACTAATAAAATAATTAAAAGCAATAGTTAAAAGTGCAGAATGAGGAAGAATGGAAGTCAAAAATGGAAAACTTGACTTTTCTTTTGATCTTCTTCTGTGAGTATATGTTTTATCCCTTTTCTGTGACTGCATATATTACACTTCCAAGTAAATATTTTAAAAGGCATGTTACAATGTGGTGCAAGAATCGGTGACTTCACAGAGGACAACATATTACTCAGCTCATTCCTCTTAAAGTAGAAATGTTGACCATCACCCCTTTGATATTTAATTCTCGAGATCTGCTGTTACCATTGAGTTTCACATATTTTAACTAACAATTTAATACTCGTGCCATGGAGAAAATACAGTGACTGTAAATGTAAAGAAAAAAAATCTGGCCTATCAGGAATCAATGATAATATTTTATATCAAGTCCAGGCTGCTCTCTCTACCATTTCCACTGGTTCTCTCTCAATCTGGATTGAATTCGCTCTTCTGGCTTTTAGTCAAAATCACCCTAGAAAATTGAGATGATTCTGACTCATGACCATTATATAGGTTTTAGTCGATCTACATAGAACTTAATTCTGTACCACAGATAATTTTTTTTTAAATCTATGCAAAGAGTTTATTACTGTTCATATGGATTTTTTTATTTTTTGTTTTCAAAATAATCCATTATCTAAGATTATTTGCCTCAGGTCTATAGATTGAACATAAATATTAAATTTAGTATTTGAAGTATTTTTTAAAGGTAAAGGTTTATTTTCGGTAGTCTTGAAAAGAACATGAAATCTATGCCACACTATATGCAGTGACAACTATGGATGAATGTTTGCTCAATAGAGACTTATTTCTGTTTTTAAAGAAATGGTTCAGTAGTTAGGAGACCCAGAACCCAAAGCAAGCTCCAGGCTCCGAGCTGTTAACTTTTATCACTTATGTTCCATCCATGTTTATATGATGATATTATACCATTAATTGTTCTAACAAACAAAAAATTGAGTAGTCACAAGTCTGAATTCTTTGTACTTCAATAAGATAAATTATTTTCTAGGGACAAAAAGCTATACTGCTTATTAAGAAGCAAAAGATCATGTTTTCAATGATTGCTATAGAGTGATACAGAGAAAATTATCTCAATACAGAAAAAAGATCAACAGTGGTGTGTATTGCCAATCTTACCAAAAACGTTCCTGGTTTTTTAGCTTGCTGACTGAATGACTATTTCACTCCATAGACAATGAGGCTAGAGAGCCACTGAGAAGGGATCTGTAAGTTTTGCTGGGTGATGACCATGCCAGAAACAAAGAAACCTGTTAACAGAAAGAGTTTCCAATAGATTTCCATCCTCTGGTAGAAATTTTCTGAGAAACCCACTGGGAAGTTATGGCCCTTTTCTAAAGATTATAAAGCATGGAAATAAATATCTCAAGGTCCAAGTTCTACAACATTTGCATCCCACCAAGTCCTCCCAAATGCCTTACCCTCTGTCTGATGTTTCTGGCATGTGAACTATTCTGACAATTACTTATTTCCTATTTCTTCCTCAACAAGTGGGATAAATGGAAAAGTAATAGGGGTAGAGAAGAAGAAATGGAATCAGTCAACTCGTTGTTCATGGCAGTTCACCATAGAGCTGGCAATGTCACAGAAAATATGCATTTTAAAATGTATATTAAAAACTATTACCAGAAGATTTTCAGGTATGTAGTAAAGAGATAGACTAGGTTCTAGAGACAGGGAATTATCATAGCCTCTAAATTAACAGGGCTAGAAAGATACTGAGCTTTTTCAAAAAGGCACTGGTACAGGGGGAATTTTAATTTTTAAAATTTAATTTTAATTTTGAGAGAATTTTAATGCATTTGCATGCAGTGAGTTAATGTAACAGAAAATCTAGTGTCATTTGGGTCAATAATTCAGGCACTCTTGTTTAAAAATGACATTATTAGAGCATTAGAGCTTGAGTCTTTTGAAAATGTTGAATGTAATGATAAATACAGTGATGAACCCAGCATTTGCTTATCATTAGTCAAGTAGAAATATGTTAAAAATAATTTTATCCTTAATTTAAGATCAGATATATCTTTATTTCCAATAAGTATAGATGGTGGCCTAAAGGAAAACTCTGGGAACCTCCAAAAATTCTCTCATCACCCTACTCCACAATTCAAAAATAGCTCATCAAGTAGCCTCTGGATTATAGAAAATAAATACAAATGTTCTTGGGAGATGTGGCACATATAGTCTGTGAATATCGCTGTTGGCTGAGGCAGCCGCCTGTTGGAAGAGATCAAACTGGCAACTGTTGGAAAGAGCAGCTGCTCTGGTATGAAGTTAGGAACAGAGAAAAGAAACTCCATTATGGGGAGTGGGAGGGGCAGGTCTCAGGGGGCCCTGAGAGCTTGTAAAAAAAAAAAAAATAGAACTAGGGTGAATGGAACTGCAAAGGAAGGCAGGTAAATGGATGTCTGACAAATTTTCCTGCATATGATATTAAGTAAAATAAATACACTTAAGTATACTAAACATATGTAGGAACATATATTCAGAAGCACTGATTCTTAATTCTTACAGTACAAGTCTATGCCTCAAAAACATGCCTTCTTTGTTTAAATGAATGCATACCAGTTTCTGAAATCCCTTATGGCCTTTGTTAATGTCTTCTTTTTTTCTGAAGATGAAAATGATAATATTAACGTATTATATTCTCAGTCCTTTGACCTATTGACAAAACCTGTGCTTTGTTTCTATTCTCAACTGCTACTATAGCTCCAAGCCCCAAATCAAAGCTATCTATCACAGTCCAGAGTAGATCCCAATCAATGCCAATAAATTTTAAAAGGCAGCAGCTATGGTACAAGATTATTAATTTTTAAACAGAAAAATAATACAGTACAAAACTGCAGCCCCTAGGGCCACTGTTAATGGTATTCACATTATGGTGCTTTGTTTAAGAAGAAATCATTATATTCCCTTAAACATGAGTTTGTTTTCATTAGAAATAAATAATACTGTTTTTTCCATCAATCACAAATATTTATTGAATACCAGGTGTGCATAAGATGAAGAACTAAGCATATAGTGGGTACCAGAAGATACAAAAGACAGAACACAAAAGAATGCAATTTTTTTTTTGCAAAGAGAAAACCTGGGGATAAAAAAAGTTAACTGAATAAAAGAAATGATACCATTACTGAATGACATGTACAGACAATGAGCACTATAGTATCTGCAAAAGGGAAAGATTGATAATGGGTCAGGGTGGTCAGAGAAGGATTCAGGATTCACCTGAACTTGGTGTTGGAATATGGTCAGATTTGGATCAGTGAAGATACCAAAGGATGGAGTTAGAAACAAAGATACTGGCAAGAACAAAAACACAAAGGCGGGGAGGTACAAGGAAAGATCAACACACAGTAAGTGATAAGACCACCAGTCTGACTGGAGTGGAAGATTCACAAATAGGAAGAAATAGATATAACCTGACCAATGTAATTTTAGAAGAGATGGTGGTAAGTCTCCAACTTCAGACGATCTATTGGGAGATCCTGCCTGGATTTGTGTTCAGTCTCATGAGGAATCATGGTTATGAATATCTTAACCTTTGTATTTCATCTGGCTTTTACCATCTGTCTATCCTTTTTAGTCTAGTGATATAACAGCTGCGTCCACTATATACATTTTTAAAAAAAAACAAGTAAATAAATTATTCGTTCTGGATAAACCATCAACCATATGGTCCAAGTACCTTGGTTTTGGGAGTATGTATTTGATTAAATGCTTAAAAATGACGTCTGGACAAAGTGGCAGAACCTTGCAGAAGAGTGGCAGGGGACAGTCGCAATGGGGACGGCTGAGTCCAGCTGTTTTGAGTATTTAAAAAGGAGATTATTGGGGCGCCTGGGTGGCTCAGTCGGTTAAGCGGCCGACTTCAGCTCAGGTCATGATCTCGCAGTCCGTGAGTTCGAGCCCCGCGTCGGGCTCTGTGCTGACAGCTCAGAGCCTGGAGCCTGTTTCCGATTCTGTGTCTCCTTCTCTCTGACCCTCCCCTGTTCATGCTCTGTCTCTCCCTGTCTCAAAAATACATAAAACGTTAAAAAAAATTTTTAAAAAAAGGAGATTATTAAGTGTACTCTGCCAACAACTTAATTCTTCTAAATTTTCTCTGATTATTCCAAAGTTCTAGGCTATTATGCTTAATGCCCAGAGTCCAGCCTATTTTCCTTCTGTAGGATCCAGGGAATATTCAGAATTTAATCCTAAAAAGATCTCTCCTCATATTAATTATAGTACAACCTTAACTCAATAACCACAAACTCAACACTTAGATTTTTTTTTAGTATACTTTTGAGAAAAAAAGGTAAATCATATGAAAATGAACATATGCTATTTATTTGTTTTATCACCACAACCTCCTATATCTTGGACTAAATACATACTAAACTCATTTTCCTCTTCCTGCTTTATCTAGAGCACTGATGACTGAAATAGATATTCAGATTGGTGACTCCAAGAACTTTTACTACTATTTACCATCAATGAACTCTTCAAATCCTCATGGAACAAATGACGTTTCAGAGAATTGGAGTGGCTTCAACAACTGCTTCTTTCAGAACACTGACCTTCCATGGTTTCAACCCTTTCCCCTTCTTTACTTACATCCTGGACCTGGCTTCATTTCCAATTCCACATTTCTACCTGCCTACTCCCATCCCCAAGCTTCCCTTTCATCACAGTGAAGGAAGCAGACCAACTTTTTGCCTTCATACAGTTCTTGTGTTGGTTGAGAAACAGATATTATATACATAAACAAATAGGTTTACAACATCATATAATGATTAATGCTAAGGGAAGTACTAATTTAGATAGGGTTATCTGAGGAGACTTCTTAGATAAAGTATCAAAATATAAATATAATGAGAAAGAAAAGCATGCAAATGTCTAGGAGAGAAATTTTCCAAGGAAACAAGATGCCCAGAGGCCCTGAGGTAGGATATACTTTCAAAGTTTTATCATTTTCCTTAAACTACTCTGTCCTCATACTTTTATGCAACCAATCCTAACTCCTACACATTCTTCATGAAGATTTCTCCAGTTATTGCCATACATGCTGAATGATTCTTTTTCTGAACTTCTGCAGAAATAATGGCCTTCAGAACACATTCTTTAATACAGTGAACACTCTCCACATACACCCATTTTCTCTACTCACACTGTGACTTCCTTAATACAAAACACATTTATTGTACTCTATTAATTTAGAGAAATAAGATTCAGGGAACACTATTACTGATAACACATAACATATGGGATACTTTATAATATTACTATAATAATGTAGAAGAATTTTACCTTTACTTAAAAAGAAATGTGATTCATTACATTTACATTACATTACGCTCCCTGTCTTTATGAAAAACATCAAATTGGTAGGGATTTAATAATGTTAAAATTGCTTTGAAAAGAGAAATTTGGAAGAGTTACGTTTCCATTATATGTATACATGTGTTGGGAAACATCATCAAAAAGATGTGACCACCAATTGACCAGTAAATTGGACTTGGGCATTTGGAGTCTCCTCCCTCCCTCCCCTGTCCTTGGAATGTGGTTCCACTTGCCTTTCCTGCTCCCAGATGCTGCTCCAAAAACAGAGCCTTGAGATGGTGGTGTGGTTTTGAAAATACTTCTGTGGTATACATGACTAAGCCCAGTTAGGGCCTCTTTATAAACTTAAGACCTGGTGGACAGGTGCAGGGATCCATTCATCTTGGTGCTGCTCAATACTCAGTATGTAAATTCCCTTTGCTATTATAAAAATTTCCACCTATAAATATAGTGATATGACTTTCTTTGGTCTCTCCCTGCCCTCTGGAGTACAGGGGCCAGTTTCAGATTATACCTGGGAAGCTGCCAGGAAGGTTAAAAGCCAACAATATGCTATACATACTTATTTATAATCATATATAACAAATATACAAACACATTTATATAATTTTGATATTTATTTTAATATTTTCCAAATGAGGCAATATCTAACATTTACTAAGCATTTGATAGCTTTCAAAAAACATTCACATATGTTATCAAATAAGAGTCTCAAGGCAACCAGTGAATTATTAAGCAGGGTATTATTTTGTTATCATCAGATGAGTTAAGTGACTTGTCAGAGATCCTGTACCTGGTAAGTGACAGAAAATATGGTCCCTAAGCCATTGTTCTTTCTACTATAAACCAGAAATTACCTAATGATCTGTTTCCTCTGATTACTTTATCATTCTGCCTTTTCTATTGAGAGACAAAGAGAATGAGAGAAGGAGCGATAGTTAAATATTGAGGCTTATTTTAGATAATACTTACAGTGTCTGTAGTGGATCAGGTGTACAATTCTTACTCAGTTCTTGAACTGAGTATGGAAAATCCAGTTGCTGGCAACTCATAGGTTCTTAATAACTATTTGCTGATGAATGAAAGTGTTGTCATATTTGTCTAACTTGAGTGTTTTTTTAAGATACTCTCTCATGTTAATGAAAGAGATTTCACTTTTTTTCACCTTTGATGGACTAAAACCTAAAGGCTTCACAAAAAACTATTAGAATAAGTGAATTCAGTAAAGCTACAGAATACAAAATTTAAATACAAAAATCAGTCACATTTATATACACTAATAATGAAGTAACAAATATAAATTAAGACAACTGTCTCATTTACAAATGCATCAAAAAGAATAAAATACCTAGGAATGAATTTCACCAAGGAGGTGAAAGATGTGTACTTTGAAAACTATAAGACACTGATGAAAGGAATTGAAAATGACACAAAAAGAAAGATACACCATGCTCATGGATTGGAAGACTTAATATTCTTTTTAATTTTTTTAATATTTATTTATTTTTGAGAGAGAGAGAGAAAGAATGTGAGTGGGGGAGGAACAGAGAGAGAGGGAGACACAGAATCTGAAGCAGGCTCCAGGCTCTAAGCTATCAGCACAGAGCCCGACACAGGGCTTGAACTCATGAACCATGAGATCATGACCTGAGCCAAAGTCGGACACTTAACCAACTGAGACGCCCAGGCACCCCTCAGACTTAATATTCTTATAATGTCCATACTACCCAAAGCAATCTACAAGTTCAGTAAAATCCCAATAAAATACCAATAGCATTTTTTTTTTTTTACAAAACTAGAATAAATAATCCTAAAATTTGTGTGGAACCACAAAAGACCTAGAATAGCCAAAGCAATCCTGAGAAAGAAGAACAAAGCCAGTGGTATTACAGTCCCAAATTTCAAGATAAACTACAAGTCTATGATAATGAAAACAACATGGTAGAGGCACAAAAATAAACACATAGATAACGGAACAGGATAGAGAGCCCAGAAATAAATCCACGATTATATGGACAATTAATCTATGACAAAGCAGACAAGAATATACTACGGTGAACAGACAGTCCCTTAAATGCATGGTGCTGGGAAAACTGGACACCAACATGCAAAAGAATGAAACTAGGATATTTCTTTATATCATACATGAAGATAAACTCAAAATGAATTAGAGGAGTACCTGGTGGCTCAGTCAGTTGAGCGTCTAACTCTTGATTTCGGCTTAGGTCATGATCTCACAGTTAGTGGGATTGAGCCACATATGGGCTCCACGCTGACAGGGTAGAAACTGCTTGGGATTCTCTCCCTCTCTCTCTGCCCCTTCCCCTATTGTGTTCTCTCTCTCAAAATAAACAAACATTATCAAAATGAATTAAAGACCTAAATGTGAGATCAGAAACCATAAAATGATTTAAAATTTTAAAAAAGACATAGGTTGTAATCTCTAGAGACATCAGCCTTAACTGATTATGAGTATTTGTGGATACGGTTCCTCAGGCAAGGGAAACAAAAGTAAAAGTAAACTGTTCGAACTTTACCAAAATAACATGTCAAGGCAACTCACTGAATGGAAGGGACTATTTGCAAATGATAATATCCAATAAGGAGTTTATATCCAAATTATATAAAGAACCTATACAATCTAATACCAAATAAATAGTCCAATTAAACAATGAGCAGAGGATCTGAATAGACATTTTTCCAAAGAAGACATACAGGTGGCCAATAGATACATGAAAAAATCTTCAACATCACTAATCATCAAGAAAATGCAAATCAAAACCACAATGAGATATCACATCACAACAGTTAGAATGGATAATATCAAAAAGACAAGAAATAACAGCACTGCCAAGGACATGGAGAAAGGTGAATCCTTATGCACTTGGTGGGAATGTAAACTGGTACAACCACTGTAGAGACAGTATGGAGATTGCTCAGAAAATTAAAAATAGAAAAATCGTATGATCCAGCAATCACACTGCTGAGCATTTACCCAAAGAAAATGAAAACACTAATTCAAAAAGATATATATATCCCTATGTTTATTGTAGCATTGTAGCCAAGATATGGAAGCAATCCAAGTATCCACTGATAGATGAATGGGTAAAAAAGTTTGTTGTGTGTGTGTATTTACACACACACACACACACACACACATACAATGGAATGCTACTCAGACATAAAAAAATAGTGTTGCCATTTGTGACAATATGAATGGACATAAAAGGTACTATGCTAAGGGAAATAAGACTGAGAAAGACAAATACCATACAATTTCACTTACATTTGAAATCTAAAAATGAAAGTGAACAAAGAAATAAAAACAGACTCCTAAATGGGCAGAATAAACTGGTAGTGCTGGGGGTTGGTTGCAAAACAGGTGAAGGGGATTAAGAAGTACAATGTTCTAATTATAAAGTAAATCACAGAGATGAAAACAGCAGAGGGAATACAATCATCAATATTTTAATAACATTGTATGGTAACAGATTGTGACTACAATGTCACTATAGAATTGTTGAATCACTATGCTGTACACTTGAAAGTAATATACCATTGTATGTCAACTATACCTCAATAATAGATTAAAAATATATTTAAAAAACAACCACGTGTAAGTTAAAAAGGAGACCCTCATATTCACTGAGGTTTTATAAGAAAGCTCAGAAAATATGCTTTTGATTACTGCCTGACTGCATCATGTCAAACATTGTGGTTACATTCTAGAAATTAGCAATGTCAGGGTGGAATTGCAAGATGCAGCAAGATGCAGCCAGTGTCAAATTAAAATAGCTAAGCATGATGGATGATAATAAAGGGGAGACTTTGGGGGAAGCTGTTTATAGGTTGTTCTCAGAACTGACTGCCTAAATAGAAAAGAATACTCTTATACTGTCATATATTACACACGAAATGCAGTCACCAATATTTGATAATTACATGAATATATCAACAAACTTAAAGTTGTAAAAACTTCTCCCATCCTCGGGGATGCTAGCCTCTTCTACAACATTCAAGAATCTTTCCAGTGAATCATTCGATATAGACTTATGGTAAATAAGTTGAGACACAAGACTAGTGTTTACTAATTTCCCTCCTTTCCCAATATACATAATTTCATCATTAGAACCCAGCATAATGTTGATATAACATTAATATTTTTTATAGCTAGCTGAAAAGTTCATTAAAGAAACTCTTATCTGCTACTTATTTGAACTACATTCTGCATCACTGTCAGTCCTGCACAGCCACATCCGTTATTTTGTGTGGCTTTTTACCCTTTCGCTCTGTAGCACAAAAGCAGGTAATTACTTTTTTACTTTACTTTTCCATATGTCTACAGATTCTAAAAACAATAATGACTTTCAGGTTAGACCCTACTGGCAGTTAATAACCCTTTTAAAAGGTCTGAGGTTGTATTTCAAGTCCTCTGCCAATCGGGCAGGCCATTACATTCTTGAAAATAGTATTTCCATTGGTCATTATGGCCTCTCTGGAGAATGTGAACTATTGGTACACCTTCCATCAAATGCTTAAGCGTAACTTCTGAGCTTGTATCTTGGTCAATAACTTGGGATAGATCCACATTTGATAGCACAACGTTCAAAAATTTTCAAAGTCACTAAAGCTCTTCTCTGAGCCTTTAATGAAATATACATCTACTGACTCTTCCATCGATCTACTTATATATCAATTTATTCATCTATTGTCTTTAATTTCTTCTCCAGCTGAAACCAAACTGGGCTGCAGTTTGTATAAAGAATTATTGGAGG